>NW_026648046.1:0-73092 GCF_950295315.1 Erinaceus europaeus | reverse complement strand
AAAAAGATAGTGTTGGGGAGATAGCATAATGGTTATGGAAAAGACTTTCATGACTCAGGTTTAAGGTTCCAGGCTCAATCTCCAATATCACTATAAGCTGGAGATGAACAGTGATCTGGTCTTTGTATTTTTATCTCTGCATCTCTCTTACTAAAAATAAATAAATAAAACATTAAGAAAGAAAATAAGTAGCCAATTGGGAGCAGTGGAATGATACAGGCACAAAGCACAATAGTCTTAGTTGGAGAAAATAATATAATAATAATAATAGACTGGGGGAGAAGTCTCAGGCATGCACATCCTATATTCTATCTATGGATGCATTTTGCTGTCTACTGACTTCTTAATATGAAGAGTCATGATAGAGTATTTCCTGTCAAAAAAGCAGTAACCACCAAGTTCTAATGTGGCTCTGTTTTCTTTAAAAATTGCCATTCTATGACCATCAACAGGCAGAATCAGGGTAGAAGCAATGATTTAAATACAAGAAAGGGCCAACCTGAGTCACTGAACCAAAATCATGCTGCTGCAGCTGTAACTGTTTCCAAATCATTCAAAGATAACAGCCAGCAAAGAAGTATAAAGAAAGGTGACCTTCAGCCATTTGACATTCACCATCATATAGGTCAGCTCTGTTCCAAAAACCTAATCACCCACTATTAGCAAGATAACTCTTCTTCTCACTTATTTGAAGCTGATTTACTTTCATATCATAGTTGCTCATTATATAGATGATTTAGTCCATGTGGAATAATATTTCCTTAAGAATACAGGCAACAAGCTTTGGGTCCACGATTGCTCAACAATTTGTTTGGCTTTGTATGTTAACTCTCTTTTCAGTCACCGGGTTCCAGATCTCATCAGGATGCCGGCCAGGCTTCCCTGGACTGAAGACCCCACCAACGTGTCCTGGAGCTGCGCTTCCCCAGAGACCCATCCTACTAGGGAAAGAGAGAGGCAGACTGGGAGTATGAACCGACCAGTCAACGCCCATGTTCAGCTGGGAAGCAATTACAGAAGCCAGACCTTCTACCTTCTGCAACCCACAATGACCCTGGGTCCATGCTTCCAGAGGGATAGAGAATGGGAAAGCTATCAGGGGAGGGGGTGGGATATGGAGATTGGGTGGTGGGAATTATGTGGAGTTGTTCCCCTCCTACTCTATGGTTTTGTTAATTAATCCTTTATAAAATAAAAAAGAAAAAAAAAAGAATACAGGCAACAAGAGTTGTACAGTGTGATCATATATTCAAGTTCCTATTACATATGATTTTGAGTCCATTGAACAAGATATTATTCCTAGTAAATTAAGTTGGTGAATCCTTTTTTTCCCGATTGTCAAAAAATAAAAGAACACATACAAACAAATACCTTCAAAACACAGTTAAAATTGCTTGATGTTTTATTTAGTATGGTTAGTTAACAAATAATTATTAATTTCTAATAGTTTATCCTCAAATACAGCTTGAGAAAGAGGACTTACAAATCACTTTTAGTTACTTAATTTCATTAGGGGAGAGTTTTTTTGTATGAATTTATCTTTGGAATAAAAACTTGTTTTTTTTAAAAAAAGATCTGACAGATCTCTACCAAAGTAGAGGGGAAAGTACCTTTATAGGTCATTGTGTATAAAAATAAATGTGGGGGGAGTTGGGGCGGTAGTGCCACAGGTTAAGCACACGTGGCCCAAAGCACAAGGATTTGCTAAGGATCCCAGTTTGAGCCCTGGCTCCCCACCTGCAGGGGAGACACTTCACAGGTGGTAAAGCTGGTCTGCATGTGTCTATCTTTCTTTCCCCCTCTCTGTCTTCCCTTCCTCTCTACATTTCTCTCTGTCCTATCTAACAATAATGACATCAATAACAACAATAATAACTACAACAACAATAACAAATAAGGGCAACACAAGGGAAAATAAAGAAATATAAAAAATAAAATAAATGTGGATTATCAATATTTTCTATTTTTTTATAAATTTAAAAATTAAAAAAATGTGAGATGAATAAATATGTGACTTAAACATAAGCTTAATGAAAGTTCTATATAACACATAGTTTAAATAAAAATGTATTATTTTATGGAAAATAATTGCCCACAACATTTTGTTTAAATGTCATGAAAGTTACACAAAACACTAAAAACAATTGTATTCAAGTAATACTCTCTGATTCCATTAAAAATAAGAAGAAAACAAAGAAATGAAAATTAACCTATTCTATTTTTTACTGTTTCCATTAGGTGAAGCAGTTCTCTTAAAGAAAATGCTATTACTGTTTGTAAATCAACTTTGATAGCACAAAAGGAACCTTGAGCAAGAGAATGGTTTAGTATTTTTTTGTAAAGAGCTAAAGAGTAATCTAGTACAATAATCTCTATCAAACCACTGAAGTATGATTTTGTGTCTTCAGATAAATCAGATAATAGTAAATAAAGTTTGATGAATGGTTGAGTCTAATGTAGCTATATGTATGGACTCTGAAGTTCAATTATTTTTCATGTGTCATAAAATGTTACTATTTTTTTGGAAAAAGAATACTTTACTTTCTAAATAGGGCTTGTGTTTTGGTAAAGGCTATTTAAAAACAATAAACTAAGTTACAATGAATGATTTGGTGGTCAGTGTGTTCATTTTCATTGGGTGTCCAGTGTGTTCAAGTTTGATTTGGTGTCCATGTGTTCAGTTTGATTTGTTGTTCAGTGTCTGTTTACTTTCTTTCTTTATTTCTTCCAGGTTTATCGTTGGGAGTTGGTGCCTGCACTGTGAATCCACTGTTCCTGGAGGCTATTTTTTTCCATTTTGTTGCCCTTGTTGTTTATCATTGTTGTTGTTATTATTATTGTTGTTATTGCTGTTGTTTGATGGGACAGAGAGAAATTGAGAGAGGAGGGGTAGACAGAGAGGGGTAGATAAATATAGATACCTACAGACCTGCTTCACCACTCGAGAGATGGACCTCTGCAGGTGGGGAGCCAGGGGCTCAGATCCTTAAGCCCAGTCCTTGAGCTTCCCGCCATGTGCATACAACCAGCTGCACTACTGCTCTGCTCAGGCCCCCTGTTTACTTTCTGTCTCACTGATACCAGGCCACTCATTCATTAACTGACTTGTTCATTCTTTTCTTCATTCTATCATTACACTTTAAATACTTGGCTATTTTCAGAAATTGGTTCTCAGTAGTCAAGTCTGGCCCTCCAACAGTTTTTTTAGAATCTCTGAACTAAGAATGATTTATACATTTTTTTGTTTGGCTATTTCCTAAGAACTAGGGAAACAGGTAATTTAGACTTGATTCCTGAATTGCAAGGACTATATAGAGCAGTTAAGATGAATTAATGGCTAGATTCCAATATGAAAAGTGTGAGAAGAAAACTACAGGGCATCAGAGAAGAGAATGAATGACTTTTAAGACAGAAAACAGTGAAGACAGCAGATAAATAAATCTACTTCAAATATTCAGAGAAGACCATGCATTGCCAACAGTCTTTGATCATACAAGTAATACTGATATTTACTTATATAACAATTTCCTGAGAATATATATATATATATATATATATATATATATATATATAGAGAGAGAGAGAGAGAGAGAGAGAGAGAGGGAAGGAAAAGGTGAGACATGCACAACATTGCTCCTCCACCAGTCCTGACTTCACTCCCACAGATGAATTCCAGGGGTTTGAACTCAAGTCCTCACTTATGGTGATGTGTGAACACAATTGGTTGTGCCACTACCCTGTCCCTTTTCTATTTTGTACCAGAGTACTGCTCAGTTCTGGCTTATGATAGTGCTAGGATTTTAACTTTGGATCTCAATTGTCTTAGGCATGAATATCTGTTATATAAATGTTGCTATTCCTCTGCCACAAGATCCTTTTTCTTGCTGATTTTTAAAATATCATATTTTTATTTTATAGGATAGAGACTGAAAGAATCAAGAGAGAAATGGGAGATAAAGTGGGATATCAACATAGAGACCCCTGCAACACTAACTTCATAACTTGTGAGACATCCCCCTGCAGGTGGGAGTGGGCCTGAACCAGGGTCCTCGTACATGATGATATGTGTATTCAAACAGGAGTGCCACTACATCGCCCCTTTTCAATTAAAAAAAAAAGTTTTATGAGTGAGAGAGACCAGAGCACAGTTTGGATGTGGTACATGGTTGTGTTGGGTATTAAAATAACACTAGGACCTCAAGCATGGAAGTCTGGTGAGCTACTTCTGTGCTATCTTCCAGGCCTTATCCAACATGTTAGAGGTGGTCTTAGAAATCCTTAAATCTAAAGGGTGTCGGGTGGTGGTACCCTCTGTTGAGTGTGAAAAGACTTTGGGGTCCAGTTCCACTCTCGACTGGCAGGGGAGGAGGTTTCATGTGTGTTGAAGCAGGTCTCTAGAATCCATCTTTTCCCCTCCCTCTTTATCACCCCCCCCATTTCTCTCTGTCCTATCGATTAAAAATAGAAAGAAGAAGAAAAAAGAAAGAAAAAGAAGAAGGAAAAAAAAAAAGGCCAACCAGGAGTAGTGGATTTACAACTACTGAGCCCTAGTAACTACCATGGCAGCAATAATAATAACAATAGGGAGTCCGGCTGTAGCACAGTGGGTTAAGCGCTACAGGTGGTGTGAAGTACAAGGACCTGCAGGCATATGGATCCCAGTTCCAGCCTCTGGCTCCCCACCTGCAGGGGAGTCGCTTCACAGGCGGTAAAGCAGGTATGCAGGTGTCTGTCTTTCTCTCCCTCTCTCTGTCTCTCCTCCTCTTTCCGTTTCTCTCTGTCCTAACAACAACAACATCAATAACAACAATAATAACTACAACAATAAGAAAAAGACAACAGGGAGTTGGGCTGTAGTGCAGCAGGTTAAGTGCAGGTGGCGCAAAGCGCAGGGACCAATTTAAGGATCCTGGACCGAGCCCTGGCTCCCCATCTACAGTGAAGTCGCTTCACAGGGGGTGAAGCAGGTCTGCAGGTGTCTATCTTTCTCTCCCCCTCTGTCTTCCCCCTCCTCTCTTCATTTCTCTCTGTCCTATCCAACAATGGCAACAATAATAACTACAACAATAAAACAACAAGGGCAACAAAAGGGAATAAATAAATCAATATAATATGAAAAAAGAAAAAGACAACAAGGGCAACAAAAGGGAAAAAATTAAAAAATTAAAATTATTAAAAAATAATAATAACAATAACACTTTAAATTTCATTAGTACCAAGTTTATCGTTCTCATAAGACCACACCTGTGGGAGCAGAACCAAGATGGTGACTTGGAAGTAGCTGCTGGACCACAAAAAAAGGCAGGAACAGCCATTCTCATCTCTGACACAATAGACTTTAAATTAAATAAAGTAATAAAAGATAGGCAAGGCCATTACATAATGATTAGAGGATCAATCAGCCAAGAAGACTTAACAACTATTAACATCTATGCACCCAATGAGGGATCATCTAAATACATCAAACACCTTCTCAAAGAAATACAAAAATACATCAATAGTAAAACAATAATAGTGGGAGACTTTAACACCCACTCTCACACTTAGACAGATCAACAAAGCAGAGGATCAACAAAGAAAGAAGAGAATTAAATGAAGAGATGGACAGACTAGACCTCCTGGACATTTTCAGAGCCCTTCACTCCCCAAAACTGGAATACACATTGTTTTCAAATCCACACAACACATACTCAAGGATGGACCACATGTTAGGCCACAAAGACAGCATCAACAAATTAAAAAACATGGAAATCATCCCAAGTATCTTCTCAGACCACAGTGGAGTAAAGCTAACATTTAACAACAAACAGAATATTACTAAAAGACACAGAATTTGGAAACTAAACAACATACTGCTTAAGAACCACTGGGTCAGAGAGACACTCAAGCAGCAAATTCAAATGTTCCTGGAAACAAATGAAAATAAAGACACAAGCTATCAAATATTTGAGACTCAGCTAAAGCAGTATAGAGAGGGAAACTTCTTCTTCTTCTTCTAGCGTATGCCGAGAGGGAAACTCATTGCCATACAATCACATATTAAACAACAAGAAAAAACTCAAATAAACAACCTTAATGCACACCTTAAGGACTTAGAGGAAGAGGAACAAAGGAACCCTAAAGCAACCAGAAGGACAGAAATCACTAAAATTAGAGCAGAAATAAACAACATCAAAAATAAGAGAACCATACAAAAGATCAATTAAGCCAAATATTGGTTCTTTGAAAAATTAAACAAGATTGATAAACCCCTAGCCAGAATCATTAAAAGAGAGAGAGAGAGAGAGACAGAGAGAGAAGACTCAAATTAATAGAATTGTAAATGATAGAGGAGATATCACAACTGACACCACAGAAATCCAGAAAATCATGCGAAACTTCTATGAAGAACTATACACCACCAAGCTAGAAAATCTGGAAGAAATGGAAGAATTCCTAGAAACATATGCCCTTCCAAAACTGAACCAAGAAGAACTGAAAAACCTAAATACACCAATCACAGACAAAGATACGTGTATACCTATGTTCATTGCAGCACATTTCATAATAGCTAAAACCTGGAAGGAACCCAGGTGCCCAACAGCAGATGAGTGGCTGAGAGAGCTGTGGTATATGGAATACTATGCAGCTATTAAGAACAATGAGCCCACCCTCTCTGACCCATCTGGGACAGAGCTAGAAGGAATTATGTTAAGAGAGCTAAGTCAGAAAGATAAAGAGGAGTATGGGACGATCCCACTCATCATCAGAAGTTGAGAAAGAAGAAAAGAAAGGGAAACTAAAAGCAGGATCTGACTAAATTGAGAGTAGGGCACCAAAGTAAAAACCCTGTGGTGAGGGGGAGGGTGGACATTTTGGCTTCCCGGGGCGGTGGGGGATTGGAGTGGGTGGATGGAGTGGGACTCAGTCTTTTGGTGGTGGGAATGGTGTTTATGTACACTCCTATTAAATTGTAGTCATATAAATCACTATTTAATTAATATGAGAGGGGAATAATTGATTTAATGTCTCAAACTTTTTAAAACACAGACTGAGTCTTTTTAATACATAAGTTGAGTCTTTGATATGTTGACTGTCAAAAGCCTAGACCAGGTATAACAGAAGCAACTGGTGGCACAGCTATATACAAGATGTTGGGTATTATACAACAAAATCTAACAAAGGGACTTTTCAAAGCTAACCCAATTAATGTGATGATAATAACTATCCATTGTCTTCTTGAACCCTAAGACAGCAGGAACCTCACATTTCCACTGTAGAGCCTATATCTCTCCCAGTTCTGGAACCTTATGGTGGGGCACACTTTCCTGCATGCTTCTCTCAATCATATCAAACAATATTGCATCTCCCGTTCACAACTTAATCAACCCAATGAGTGCCACCTCAGTATGCTTCACTTCAGACTGTGTCTAGAGACTTCAGGTGTGGAATGATAACCCTTTAGCTTCATTACTGGGGTGAGACCTTTCCTTTCATAGTATTCTCTAATTCCATTCCAGGTGGTTCACTTCCTAACAAAGTCTCAAAACCTAGATATAGACCAGGTCCCCTGAGATAGAGCATATGTTCACACGTATCCACAAACTAGGGCAAAATATATACCTGAAAGCAGAAGTACACAATAGTCTACATTGAGTAACCCCCAGCACCACATCTGCACTATTCCAGCCTTTAGGTCCATAATGGTTCCACAATTTGTTTGGCTTTGTATGTTAACTCTCTTTTCAGCCACCAGGTTCCAGATGCCAGCATGATGCCAACCAGACTTCCCTGGACAGACAACCCCACCAATGTGTCCTGGAACTCCACTTCCCCAAAGGCCCACCCTACTAGGGAAAGAGAGAGGCAGACTGGGAGTATGGATCCACCAGTCAAAACCCATGTTCAGCGGGGAAGCAATTAAAGAAGTCAGACCTTCCACCTTCTGCAACCCACAATGGCCTTGGGTCCATACTCCCAGAGGGATAAAGAATGGGAAAACTATCATGGGAGGGGATGGGATATAGAGATCTGGTAGTGGGAACTGTGTGGAATTGTACCCCTCCTATACTATTGTTTTGTTAATGTCTCCTTTTTAAAATAAATAAATAAATAAATAAAGACAGACTATACCTTCCTTACCTGTTTCTTTCCTAGTCACAGTTCTTACTGATTTTACATTATTTATTCTCTCTTTTCTATGCAGCGTCTCTAAGTTAACTTGCTTTTATCTTTACCAATTCTTTAATGACTTGTAGTTGATACAAACTGAGAAAATGCAATTGGAAATAATGCTCAAATAATGTTACTTTTTTGTGTATTTTCTGATGATATGAAGTGAAAATACAATTACCTCAGCTCTCAGACTCAGCATATTGTGTTCTTCATTTCAGGTTGCTTCATAAATTACAATTATCATCATTTGTAGCTCTCAAAAGATTATACGTGACTGAGTACTTCATCAGCTAAGATCAGTATTTCCCATGGTATAAAACAAAACACTTGTATAATGATCTAGGAGAGTGGATTAAAGATACTGAATGAGGGAGCTACACACTAATGTTCAGGGGATTATCACATTAGCTTTTCAAATATATTCAATACAGTGAATTTCATGTGGCTGTAAGTATTAATCACATTTTTGGGTGTTAAACCTTCAAATTTATGATTTTTACCTTTTTTTTTTTTGCCTCTGCAGTGGAGGCTATTTTTTTCCCTTTAAGTTGCCCTTGTTGTTATTGCTGTCATTGTTGTTGGATAGGACAGAGAGAAATGGAGGAGGGGAAGACATAGATGGGAGAGAAAGATAGACACCTGCAGACCTGCTTCACCACAGGTGAAGCGACCCCCACCCCCATAGGTGGGGGGCCAGGGCTCGAACTAAGATCCTTATGCCGGTCCTTGCGCTTTGTGCCATGTTCACTTAACCTGTTGCACTACCTTCCAGACCCTACTTCTACCATTTTTAGTGGGAGAGTAGGTATCATACTCTTTCCTTGCCCCCTGCTCACTGGTAGACTCATATCCTTCCACACACAACCTGTGGTTCTTTATTAGTGTATGGGGTTCAGATAAACACAGGAAGAGGTTCCTAGGAAAAATTCCTCATAGAACTACAAGTTCTTAGAATTTTTATGTTTTCCTCTAATCTCGTCATTTAGAAATAATATGACTAGGATATACAGAAGTAATTTTCCATCAGTTGGGTACTGCAACTACAACTTAAATAGTTTTCTGTGAGACTTTACTCTTCAGAAAGATTGCTATTACTTGATCACTGCTGTTTCAGTATATCAAGTACATTATTTCACATAATTTATAGAAAATCCTATATATTAGTTATTATTACCCCTGTGCTTCCAAATTATATTTGCAGTGCAGAAAAGTAAGTATACATAATTTAGATGCTAAAGCTACAATGAAAATACCATCAATGAGGTAATGACAGGAGTGTGCAACTTGTTGTTTTACAGATTCTTCCAAAGACTTTAGAGCTGTTTACTTAATCTCAGTACTCATGAGTTATTTCCATTTTGAAGTGATAGTGACTTAACATACTTAACAGGCTCATAACTAGTAAATGGCAGAACAAACATCTGAACTAGACAGTCTAACTTGAATTCATATACTGGATCACTACATTACAGAAAAGCTCATAAAAAGACAACCAGTAAAGAGTATTTATTTACACTTCCAATCAATTTTCCATAGACAAAAAGGCAGCTTTTATCTATATTTATTTTAATACTACTATTTACAATTATTTATTTATTTTATAAGAGAGAGCAGAGTACTCTTGTGAATAGGAGGTGCCAGGTATAAAACCCAAGGCCTTGCTCATGCAAGTATTTCAACCTCTGACCCACCTCTCCAGCTGCTCTACAAAACTTAATAGGGACATTGTATACCAAAATAAATTCATTTTTTTAAATATTTATTTATTTATTCCTTTTTTCTTCCCTTGTTGTTATTGTTGTAGCTATTATTGTTGTTGTTGTTGTATAGGACAGAGATAAATGGAGAAGGGGAAGACAGAGAGGGGGAGAGAAAGATAGACACCTGTGGATCTGCTTTACCACTTGTGAAGCAACTCCCCTGCAGGTGGGGAGCTGGGATCTCAAACCGGGATCCTCACGCAGGTCCTTGCATTTTGTGCCACATGCGCTTAACCTGCTGTGCTACCACCCGACTCCCAATAATGTCACTTTTAAAAAATTTATTATCTTTATTAATTTGTTGGATAGAGACAGTCAGACATCAAGAGGGAAGGGGTGATACAGAGGGAGAGAGACAGAGAGACACCTGCAACACTGCTTCACCACTTGCAAAGCTTTCCCTCTGCAGGTGGGGACTAGGGTACACGTTACAATGTGCAGGTCCTTGCACATTGTAACATGTACACTTAACCAGATGCACCACCAACCGGCCCCAGTGATTTCACTTTTTAAAAACATTTTTGACTATTGTTTAAATGTTCATTTAAAAATACATGCATGGGGTCTTGGCAGTGGCTTACCTGCTTAAGCACACATAGTACCAGGCACAAGGACCCTTGCAAGGATCCATGTTCGAAGCCTGACTTCCCACCTGCAGGCAGATGCTTCACAAGTGGCAAAGCAGGTCTGCAGGTGTCTATCTTTCTCTCTCTTTGTCTTCTCTTCCTCTCTCAATTTCTCTCTGTCCTATCCAATGAAAATGGAAAAAAGAATGACTACCAGGAGCAGTGTATTCTGGTGCAGGCACTGAGTCCCAGCAATAAACCCTGAAGGCAAAAATAAATAAATAAATAAATAAATTAATTAAACAAACGCATGAATATATAATTATTTCAGGTATTATTTTTCCCTGAGATTTATTCCTTATATATTCCCAAAGACTGTAATTGCCATGTACTATGCTTTGCTATACCTGGAAGCATTTCTGCATGCATGGTGTGACTGGTGAGTGTGTGTGTGTCTGTGGTGTTTTGTTTTTAATATTTACCCTATATTTGACCTAAGAAAGCATGTATTCTGGTTATCTAGAATTTTATAACTTATACATAGAGGACCACATTCCAAAATATGCACTTCTGCTATCTATATAGACAATGCTAAGTCTCTGTAACAACAGAGAAGCATAATGTGTATAAAATATTAGTTTTCCATAGTGTTATGAGTGATAGAAAAGTTATACAGGCTATTATTCCCTTTCAGGAGTGGGGTGTAAGAATTCAGAAATCAGATTCTGCTTATCAGATAATTCAGAGTATGCTTGTCACTACAATGAATTCAGCAGTAAGAATATTTATTGAAATTTACTCAAACCCACTAGCAGGATCAAAACACGAGGAAGGAGCTTACTGAACAAATTGCAATCTTGTCTCTCACTACATGTTCATTGGTACAGGTAGGACCACATTCTATTAGTTTAGTTTCAGTGCAATCTGTTTGAAAGAGGAGACTTAAGACATTTCTTTACTTATGCTCAGACATTTTACTTACTATAAGAATTCTATTAACTATGAGTGATTGATTTACTTAGATCAATAGGCAAGGGGAATGTGTACACACAAATACTTACATGAGCATATATGTGCATATATTTACACACATGACTCCTCAGGACAGAAGTATAATAGGGAAGATGGTTTATCTGTCCTTGTACCTTAGCTTGGAAAGTTTTTTTAACCACAAGTTCTCTTGAATTTTCTTCTGGTGAGCAAGTCATTTGTCTTTGCCTTCAGAGATGGTAACATGTTATTTATGGTCCACACTTAACTACAGTTGTTCATATATCTGTAACCTCCAGGATTGATGGCTAAAATACACTCTACTTTAATCTACCTTCTTCACTTTGCACGCCTTTATTCTCTGAAAGCTTGTGTTGTGTATATTTCATGGGAAAATCTGGTTTAAATGCTCTTTTTATACATAACAAATGTTCAAATCACATTTCTCTCTCAAAATTTCCATCATTTTTGTTTCTTCCTATCTTGTAATGTTGCCATGTTTCTTCTTCATGTCTTTAAAATAAGAAAGTCATTTAGTAAACAAGGTAATAAATGTGTCTTCCAAACCTTTATGGCTTTTGTCATCTAACAGTGTTTCCAAGTCCATATATCTGTGATTTCTATTTTGAGTAATAGGCATACCTCTAGTCTATATTCTTTATATTGTCTGTCTGACTTAAGCATTCTCTATAAAAAATATTTGTTTTCTGCTTATAATTAGTTTTTACTTTTGTCTCTGAACTTAGTCATTCCCTCTTTCAACTAAGATATATAGTGAACTCAAACTCAACAGGCACCATTATTTGACCCAGTCTGGATGACATAAGCTAGTATTAAAAAGAACAAATGCATTAGTTCAGTTAGCCAGTACTATGCTACAATAACAAATACCCCATAGTAACAAATATTAATAGTATTCCCTTAACACAAAGTTAACCTAATGTAGAGAGATAGTCCAGGATAGATCTCTTACCTGTAGGAACTCAGAGTTTCTGACTGCTTTAATTTTATAATTATACCATCCACAATACTTGGTCTATAGGGTCTCCAAGTCAATAGAAGAGACAGCTGGAGTATTATTTTGTAAATTAAATGTTCCATATATGAACAATATACATTACATTGCTTTATAACACTTTATCAAGATATATTCATGAATGTCTGTATTGGTTTAACTGTAAGGGATCTATGACTACCATGTGAATAGTGAATGTTTCTTCATAGTACTTTCATAGAAGAAAGCTTATGACCCTCTGGTAGGAATATTACTTAGAGCACTTAAGTGTTAATAAATACTTATGTATCTGCTGATCAATTGTCCTTGTAACAATCCCAGAGATGTGTATGACTAACTTCTAATCAAACTAAATTCAGTTTTTTCTCTCGAACACACACTCTGCAAGGTACTAAGAAAGGGGCTCTTTTATGCAGCAACTGGTCTATTTCTCTCCTGCAAGCAAGAATCATATTTGTGTGGGAGTTTTGGTGAGCTCCATCCTTGGTAATAAATAATGAAGGAAGTCTTCCAAGTGACCTTATATTCTGTAAGATGATATTCTATGGTGGGTCAGGAGCTTGAGAATTTTAAAATCGTTTCTCAACTTTGAAACCTTGCTAAGCTTGTTATACCTTATCTATATCCTTGTACAGATTAGCAGCAGTTCTTAAAAAAACTCAGCATCTATACATTTTTATTTGATGAGTGCAAGAAGAAGAGAGAAAATAGAATGCTCTAGAATATAGACTCTGGTGTCAAGCATAGCTTTAAATTCTCTCACAGTTGCTTATTAACAATTTTATTTTGAACTAATTAGCTTCTGACTGTCTAAAATGAAGATAAAAAAGACTTACTCTGGTGGTTTCACTGAGAATTAAATATAAAATCTACATTAGCAGAATTCTCACTTAGCAATGCACTTAGTAATAAGCATTCAGTGAATGGTAACTATCAATATAGTTAATATATAGTGTTAATCTTATAGTCAAAATAATTGTAATGCAGAGTAGAAGGGAAGAGCTTCAAGAAAATAAAGAAAGTCAGGAAGATAGGCTAAGCCTGAGAGAGCTCCCTAGTTTCAGCTTTTTGAAAATATTAATGTTTTATTAATAATATTCAATATCAACACAAATATTAAATAAAGACTAAAGTTCCAAAGACTTGAAGTCTCCTTCTTACCTCACATCTCTAATATTTAAAAAACTTTTTTTCTAGCCATGCAGTCTTTTAAAAATTATCTTTATTTATTTATTGGATAGAGACAACCAGAAGTCGAGAGGGAAGGGGGTGATATAGAGGGAGAGAGACAGAGACAGCTGCAGCACTGCTTCACCACTTCTAAAGCTTCCCCCCTATAGGTAGGGACTGCGAGCTCAAACCTGGGTCCTTATGCATTATAACATGTGTAGTCAACCAGGTGCACCACCACCTGGCCCCTCTAATATTTTTCTTTTTCTCTCTACTGATGTTTGGAAATCAAATTGCTTCATACCATTGTCTATTTTCTTTTCTCTATTCTATCTAGAGATGGTGCCCTTCCAGATCTGAATAGGAAAGTCAGGGAGTGTTTGATGAACACTGGGCCAACTGTAAAGAAAACTCAATGTTGAGAATCAATGCATAGCTTGAATATGAGAAAGATACTTGTACTGAGTCTGCAGGAACAGAGGAAAATTAATATGAGATAGATCTGGTATTATGGAACTAAATGAAGTTGGTACCAAAACTGGAGAATCAAGGAGATACAAAGGAGTCAAGGTTGAGATGAAAACAAGATTGGAATCAGAGTTTCCTATAAGAGAATGAGACCCAGTAGGAGAATACAGTAAGTACTGCTCTAAGTCTTAAAGGGCTGTAAATAATCTGAGTGATTGGATTATATGTACTGTTTGTCTCTGGCATTGTCATTCTGTCCTTTGTTCTCTCTCAATTTCATTATTTTTCAGTATCAATAACATCCAAACAAAAACTTGGGCATTTATGTCTAGCATAACTCTTTTCAAATAACAGCCTACATATAAGCATTTTTGATATCATCTAGAAACATAACAGAAATCAAAGTTTGTGGGCACTACCCCTGAATCAGAAACTCTGGAAGACCCAGGAACCTGTGGTTTCTTGATAAGACCTATGGGTGATTCTGATGCACAATAAAGTTCAAAAGGCATTGTTACAGAATATAGAACAGGTTCTTCATGGTCAGCATATTCAAAATATAACTCTTCTCCTATCTTTGCTTTCAGCTAATGTGCCCTGTTCCCTAAACCCAGTTGCTCAAACCAGAAATCTGGACCTGTTATCTTCTACTCCTTTTATAAAAATCACTAGTCATCCAATCATTAGATAACTCTCTACTCCATCACTTTCTCTTTCTCATTACAGACTACCTCCAGTTCAGCCTTTTCTATTGAAAGAACTTTTACTGAATCACTATTTTGAGCCAGACAGGAGACAGCAAATATAAAATATGGGACAAGTCCAGATCATGACTTATTTTTCTTTTCTATTTTTTTCCTCCAGGGTTATCACTGGAGTTCAGAGCTAGCACTACAAATCCACCACTCCTGGTGGCCATTATTTCCATTTTATTGGATAAGACAGAGAGAAATTGAGATGGGAGGGGGAGATAGAAAGAGGAAGAACAATAGACACAGCTTGTGAAGCGTACTCCCTGCAGGTGGGGAATGGGGGGGGGGGTTTTCGAACACAGATCCTTGTGCAGGTGCACAGGGATGCAGAGGTCACATAGGCTCCTAAGCTGAATATGGACCCCAGACCAGATAAAATCAATGGGGTTGACAGTTAACAATATTTGTATACCTCTCCCATGTTTGGGAGCTACTCTCCTCCCTGATCAAGCTTTCTGGTCCTTTTTCCAGTCATGACATCATCTCCCCAGACAATAACTTTGATCCACCTGCATACCTGCCTATCAGATTTCAGGCTTAGGGGAAAAAAAACTAGTATAGTCATGGGTCCTTTGGAATATAACTAAAATAGGCCTACTAGCTATCTACAAAATGGAGAACTCCCTTCATCTGCACTATTCCAGCCTTTAGGTTTATAATAAGTCAACAACTTGTTTGGCTTTATATGTTAACTCTCTTTTCAGCCACCAGGTTCCATGATGCCAAACAGACTTCCCTGGACAGACAACCCCACCAATGTGTCCTGGAGCCCTGATTCCTAGAGCCCTGCCCCACTAGAGAAAGAGAGAGATAGGCTGGGAGTATGGATGGACCTGCCAATGCACATGTTCAGCAGGGAGCAATTACAGAAGCCAGACCTTCCACCTTCTGCATCCCATGGTGAACCTGGCTCCATACTGCCACAGGGTTAAAGAATAGGAAAGCTATCAGGGTTGGGGATGGGATATGGAGTTCTGATGGTGGGAATTGTGTGGAGTTTTACTGCTCTTATCCTATGGTTTTGCCAGTGTTTCCTTTTTATAAATAAAAAATAAAAAAATAATAAATTCATAAAAAAAGAGAGAACCTCCCCTACAAACACACACACACACACACATACACACACACACACACACACATACACACACACACACACACACACACACACACACACCTATGGACATCTAATTATGGATAAGTGGGCAATAACTATCTATTGCCTTCTTAAAGTCTAAGACAGCAGAAATCTTCCCCATTCTCTACAAAACCCATATTTTTCCCAGTCCTGGAACTTCTGTGGCATGGCTCGCTTTCTTTCATACTTCTCTTGATCCATACCATTTGATACTGCATCTGCTGATCTCAATCAAATCAATGCAACCAGTATCACCTCGACATATTTCATATTTGTGTCCACAAATACCAGGCCTGAGATTTCAACCCTCAGCTCTATTTCTTTGGTGAGACCTTTCCTAACTCATAGGACTCCTTAGTTCCATTTCAGGTGGCACACTTCCAAACAAAACCAAAGAGGCTAGATATAGACCAGGGCCCATGAAATAGAGCACATGTGCACATGTAACCATACGTTGGGGGAAAGTATATACTTTAAAGTAAAAGTGCACAATAGTCTATAGTGACTCAATAAGTGCAGCAAGTCAGTAGAAAGACCTAAAAGATACCATAAAGTACTTATTAAAATAATTTCTACTTAGACCTAGATACTCTCCTCAGCTACTTCCTATTTCATTTCCCTCAATCAGTATAAGACCAGTCGTGACAGATAAAGTAAGAACTACAAAATCTGATAAGAGACCGGCAAAATTTAATGATGGTTCTTTTGGTCACTCCCAGGTCACCCCACTGTCCAGGGCCCTAGCCAGGGAATCCTGGGATTTTCACACAGATATGAATCACCTAGAACTCTAACAGAGCTGCCCTCTCTCCACCATTGCTGGTCATCTCCATCAGGAACAATATTGTAGACCCTCCTATGGACCTCTACTGGACCTTGTTCTCAATGGTAGGGACTGCCCTACTCTCTGAAGGGAGGCTGGGTCAACATACCCTGTTACTCCAGCAACGAATGCAGCCTAAAATGTTCCTAGCTATGACCATGGGATATGAGCTCAGACCTACAGGGATGCAGAGGTTACACAGGCTCCAGTGATGAATATGGGCCCCAGATCAGATTGATGAGATTTAGAGTTAATATACTTTCTTTATATTTGGGAGTTACTGTCTTCAGCTTTCTAGTCCTATTTACAATTCTGACACCATCTCCCCAGACAATACCTTTAGCCTACCTGCCTGTTAGTTATCAGACTCAGGCAAAAAATTTTAAAGTCATAGCCCCCTTGGAATACACCTAAAACAGACCTAGTAGCTTTTTTCCAAAATGGAGACCCCCAAATCTCATCTCTTATATTCTTACCTTTAAGTTCCTGATTATTAAACAATTTGTTCTGCTTTAGATCTTAATGCTTTCCAGCAACCAAGTTGCAGATGCTACCATGATGCCAACATTATTTTTCTGGGCAGAAGAACTCACCAATGTATCTGGAACCCCACCTCACCAGAGCCTTGTCCCACTAGGGAAAGATAGAAACAGACTGAGAGTATGGATCGATCTGCCAACGGTCATGTCCAGCAGAGAAGCAATTACAGAAGTCAGACCTTCCATTTTCTGTACCCCATAATGATCCTGGGTCCATACTCCCAGAGGGATAAAGAATAGGAAAACTTCCAATGGAGGGGATGGGATACAGAACTCCGGTGGTGGGAACTATGTGGAATTGTACCCCTCTTATTCTAGTCTTATTGATCATTATTAAATCAATCCAAGAAAAAGGTAAAAAAATACTATGGTCATAAGAGCTCACCTTATTTATCTGAATTCATTTACTATAATTTCTTTCAATACTTGGTGTAGTTTTTGTACACTCTGCTTTCAATGTAGTTCACTGTTCAGCTATCACTTCTAATACTCCCAGACTGGATGTCTTTAGAATAGAAATCTTCAGGGAGTCAGGGGGTAGCACAGTGGATTAAGCGCACGTGGCACAAAGTATAAGGACTGGCAAGGATCCCGGTTTGAGCCCCTGGTTCCCCAATGGAGTCACTTCACAAGTGGTGAAGCAGGTCTGCAGGTGTCTTTCTCTCCTCCTCTCTGTCTTCCTATCCTTTATCCATTTCTCTCTGTGCTATCCAACATCAACAACAACAATAATAATAACTACAACAAAAAACAAGGGCAACAAAAGGGAATAAATAAATATTGAAAAAAAAAGAATAGAAATCTTCAGACAACTTCTTTCCAAATGGTTATGTTTTCCTTGCAGTGAGTCCTAGTTATGGAAGTGATTATACACGGCATAGAGCAATAACAGGAACCCTCTTTGAGCATAGGGAACATTACCTATTAAATTGCTAAACAAATCTCTTCCTGAAAGTCCAATACACACTTCTAGAATTGCCAACAGTAATGCCTATCAGGTCGCATTTTACATCTGCTAACACTGACCTGGATGGAATAGTATTGGTGTAAGAACTTTGCCCGAGGGCCTGTGGCAAAATGTGTATGCACTGCTAGCTTTTCAATTTGAATTATGTAAAAGATATGAAATTATTTTTGTTATGAGTTCTTCTTTCCCAGTGAGCTTTTTTTTGTCTTTTTTGTTAGAGACACTTGAGGAAAACATTTTTAAAATCCCATTGTGCAAGAAAATATATTTGAAATAATTATAGACATTTACTTTGCTCTCTTTTTAAGTGCATAATAGTAATCAAAACAGCAACAAAATCTTTTTTCCTCTCAACAAAGATGGACATTTAAGCATCCCCCCCTTTCTCCTCTAAGAGAAAATAAGGTATAAAAAATAAGGGTCTAGGTCACTGCTGCTGAGAGTTGAGGCTCTAACAATTTGTGACCAGAGTCATTTCTCTCCTCATATTGCTGTAACCTTATCTGCTTTTACTGCTGCCCTATCATCTCAGAAAAAACACACATCCCATTCTCCTTTCTGGCTACAAAGCCATGCTAGAATAATTCCACCTGTTTTGTAGCTGGCACTGATCCTTTGGGTATGAAAAATGGAAACACTGAGACCATTAAAGCACTGTCTACATTTTCAGCATCTCACTGGGTGCCCTCCTCCAGCTAATAATTCACTCCCCTCCAAATGGTACATTTTTACTTCAAGCAGAGATGTCTTCAGATGGCTATTTTAGAGGTAGAAGTAGTTAGAGGATGTGAGAGATTTCTTAATCCCTCCCTCCTCTCCAACTTGTAACATTCCTCGTGAATCAGATCATCGACTACGCCTGCTTTTACTCCTACACTAACTTCCGTTATCAACAGCATTACTTTCAATCTTGTTGCAGATCTAGCTGATTAAAAACATTGGCCTTGAGAAAATTCTCCTTCTTGAAAGTCAATGCTTGAAGGAGATTAGGACTATTTATATTGTAAGGCACTCCCTTCAAAGCCTCTGGTGGCTTAACTCTCTTGACTGATGCAAACTTCAACTAATTCTCTTTATCCAGATAATCCACTAGCTTCCAATATTCATCAAATGGCAAAATGAAAAGCTTTTAAGAAAGAGAATAAGTGTGCAGGCTTAAAATCACATAGAACTTCAGTCTTAATAAAATTGTGAAAGAAATTATAAGGAAATCAGGGCTCTGAATCTTATTTCCAAAGAGATCATGAAAAGTAGACAAAATCCATGAGACAGTAGCAAATGTTTTGCACCCTTTGAATTGCTTTAGCAGATACTGGGATTACAAACTTTTAAAATGAAGAAATGCTTTTTTTTTTTCCTCTGAAAATCACCAAAAAACAAACTCTCCCATTTGAATTTCTACTTCTTTCATTTGTATATACACATGTACATATATGAAATTATACTAGATAATCTCTATTTGAATTCTAAATAAATTTTATGTTTTTGCATAGTAATCACTCATAGGATACTAATGAATATACAATATCTATAATAAGTGTAGTTTTTTTCCTGAGAGAGCTTCCAGCAATGAGATAAGGAGAGGGAATAATTCTGAGCAATAGCCAGAAAAAAATAGGTGAAATTAAGGGTTCAAGGTAATTTTTCCTGAATTAGTTATTCCATATTTCTATGGAGTTAGGAAATAGAAATAAAGGTGAGGGGTGCTTTTGTGGCGGTAATATTTAGAACTCTTTTTAAACTTAAGGAATTAATAGTGCAGCTAGTTTGTAGAGTTTTGAGCATGAATGGGTGTTGGATTTTGTCAAAGGCTTTCTCTGCATCTATTGAGATAATCATGTAGTTTTTGGCTTTGCTTTTATTGATGTGGTGAATGACATTGATTGACTTAAGAATGTTGAACCAGCCTTGCATTCCTGGGATGAATCCCACTTGGTCGTGATGAACAATCTTTTTGATATGTTGCTGTATCCGGTTGGCCAAGATCTTGTTTAATATTTTGGCATCTATGTTCATCAGAGATATTGGTCTGTAGTTTTCCTTTTTTGTTCTATCCCTATCAGCTTTTGGTATCAGGGTGATGTTGGCTTCATAGAAGGTGGAAGGGAGTATTCCTGTTTCTTCAATTTTATGGAATAGTTTAAGAAGTATGGTTATTAACTGTTTCCTGAAAGTTTTGTAGAATTCATTTGTGAAGCCATCTGGTGCAGGACTTTTGTTGTTGGGGAGATTCTTAATAACGTTTTCAATTTCTTTGTCTGTGATTGGTGCATTTAGATTTTGTAGTTCTTCTTGGTTCAGTTTTGGAAGGGCATATGCTTCTAGGAATTGTTCCATTTCTTCCAGAATCTCTAGCTTGGTGGCATATAGTTCTTTATAGAAGTTTCGCAGGATTCTCTGGATTTCTGTGGTGTCAGTTGTGATACCTCCTCCATCGTTTATAATTCTATTAATTTGAGTCTTCTCTCTTTTTTGTTTGGTGAGTCTGGCTAGGGGTTTGTCAATTTTGTTTAATCTTTCAAAGAACCAACATTTGGTTTCATTGATCTTTTGTATGGTTCTTTTATTTTCGATGTTGTTTATTTCTGCTCGAACTTTAGTGATTTCTGTCCTTCGGGTTGCTTTAGGGTTCCTTTGTTCCTCTTCCTCTAAGTCCTTGAGGTGTGCAGTAAGGTCATTCATTTGAGCTTCTTCTTGGTGTTTAATATGTGATTGTATGGCTATAAGTTTCCCTCTCAGTACTGCTTTAGCTATGTCCCAAATATTTTGATAGGTTGTGTCTTCATTTCATTAGTTTCCAGGAACATTTAAATTTCCTGCTTGAGTGAGTCTCTGACCCAGTAGTTCTTAAGGAGCATGTTGTTTAATTTCCAAATTCTGTGTCTTTTAATAATTTTCCGTTTGTTGTTAAATGTTAGTTTTACTCCACTGTGTCTGAGAAGATACTTGGGATGATTTCAATGCTCTTGAATTTATTGATGCTGTCTTTGTGGCCTAAAATGTGGTCTATCCTTGAGTATGTGTTATGTGGATTTGAAAAGAAGGTGTATTCCAGTTTTTTGGGGTGGAGGAGTCTGAAAATGTCCAAGAGGTCTAGTCTGTCGATCTCTTCATTCAATTCTCTTGTATCTTTATTGGTTCTCTGCTTTGTTGATCTGTCTAAGTGTGAGAGTGGGGTATTGAAGTCTCCCACTATTATTGTATTACTATTGATGTATTTTTGAAATTCTTTCAGTAGCTACTTAATGTACTTAGATGGTCCCTCGTTGGGTGCATAGATGTTAATAATTGTTAAGTCTTCTTGGCTGATTGATCCTCTATTCATTATGTAATGTCCTTGCCTATCTTTTATTACTTTATTTAATTTAAAATCTATTGTGTCTGAGATGAGAATGGCTGGTCCTGCCCTTTTTTGTGGTCCGTTAGCCTGTATGAACGTTTCCATCCTTTCACTTTAAGTCTGTGTTTATCTTGTTGTGACAGATGGGATTCTTGCAAGCAGCATATGGTTGTGTTGTGTTTTCTGATCCATCCCCCCACCCTGTGCCTTTTGATGGGTGAGTTTAAGCCATTGACATTTATTGATATTATGGATTTAATGTATTGTAGTGCCATTGTTCTAAAAAAAATTTGCTCTGATATATTGCAAGTATTATAGTGATGTTCTTGTTTATAAGAGGTCTTTTAGTACCTCTTTCAGGGCCAGCTTGGTGATGGTTGCCTCTTTTAACTGTTGTTTATCTAAGAATGTTTTGATCCCTCCATCTAGTTTGAATGAAAGTCTAGCAGGATATATTATCCTTGGTTGAAACCCTTTTTCATTCAGGGCTCGATAGATATCTTGCCACTCCCTTCTGGCTTTTAGAGTTTGAGTGGAGAAGTCTGCAGATAATCTTATGAGTTTTCCCTTGTATGTGACTTTTTGTTTCTCTCTTGCAGCCTTTAGGATCCTTTCTTTATCCTTACTTCTTCTCATTGTGACTATGATGTGTCTTGGTGTCATCAGGTCTGGGTTGGTTCTGTTTCGTACTCTCTGGGCCTCTTGAATCTTGATATCCTTTCGGTTATTCAGATTCTGGGAAGTTTTCTTCTATTATTTCCTCTAGAATGTTTACTTCCCCTTCCTCTCTTTCTTCCTCTGGCAGGCCAATTATATGAATGTTACTTCTTTTAAGATCATCCCATATGTCTCTGTTGTTGTTTTCAGTGTCTCTCAATCTCTTTTTAAGCTCTTGCACCTCTTTCTTTGTTTTCTCTAACTCATCCTCTGTCTGACTAATTCTGTTTACTGCTTCTGTTAGTCTGCTTTCCCTTGCCTCATCTCTTTCTTCATTACAGCTATTTCAGCTTTCAGTTCTCTAATTGCCTCAAGATAATCAGTATTTTCCTTGGGGGTCTCAACTGTTGTTTCCCTAATACTGCCATTCCTTTCCTCCAATGTTGTTTTCATTTCTGTGGATAATAATTTTATTATTGCTTGCAGACTTTTCTTATCTATGGTTACTTCTGGCTGATTTGTAGTTTCTTCTGGGCTCTTGTCTTCATTCATTGGAGTAGCAGTTTTATTTGTTTTTGATCTACCCATTTTTTTTATTTATGTGTTTCTTTTTTTTTATGCTCTGTTGTTCCTCAGTTGTTGTGTCTTGAGTACAAGTAACACTGTACTAAATACCTTTATGACAATTGCACTCACCAACCTCAGGAATTACAGTAGCAACTGAAGTAAGTATTGAAGTAGTTTAATTGTTATGTTAGCCAAACAATTTCTCCAGTCCGTGAAAAAATAGTAACCAAATCCCAGTGAAGAAGAAAGAGAAATGAATGAAGGGATAGCAAGAATAGACAGTTATGCAAATCTACTATCCACTGTATATTCTAGGGGTAACAAGAGGGGAAAGGGAACTAGAGCAGAGATACACACATAGAGAGTCCACTCTGAGTCAGATTTCTTCCCCAAAATAATTCACAAATTCAGAAAGGCAAAGAAGAAGGAAGAAGTGTATGACAAGATTAAAAAAAAAGAGAGAGAGAGACAAGAGAGAGAAAAGGGAGAAGATAAGAAAAAGTGCTGTAATTAAAGAGCAGTGAAAGAAAATTCCCAAATGTGTATCAGTGAATTCAAAAAAGCACTCTGTTTGGTGGTGTGGGGGATCCTGCTAGGAGCTGGTCCCCAGGGACTGCTTATGGGGGGGGGGGCAGGAAGGAGGTATGCTTGAAATATAAAAGGAAGAAAAAAAAGGTATTTTTTCCCCTTTTTTCCCTACTCTAATTCTTAACCCAAATTAAGTTATAGTCACCTCCTTGGTGTCACCGCTAGGACCCCTTATTTGCTGGCCTGCTAAAGGCAGAAAATCGTACTGTTTCCAGGAGATGTGGTTGGAGCTCAGCCACTAGCAGCTTCTCAGTCCGCCATCTTCCGGGAAACCCCCCCCCCCAGACTTTTTTAAAGGATTTCTCGAAAATGAAAACTAGCTCCAAGTCCTTGGATCCAATGAGAGCTATACTCAAGAAGTCTTCGGATCCACCCTCAGGGTCACGGTGGTCCCCGGAGACTCCCAAGTGAAAGCCCCCGAGCTACAGTGCTCCCTCCCGGTCCTCTGCCGGTCGCCCAACAGCGCTCTGCAACCTGCAGAGGAGCCGCCTTCCCAGGCGGGGGACAGTGCCCGGCGCACCCGCCTTGCCTGCCACCGCCTAGGAAGTCTGGAGCAGCCGCCCGCTAGTCCATGCCACCTCTACTCTAATTCTTTACCCAAATTAAGTTATAGTCACCTCCTTGGTGTCAACGCTAGGACCACTTATTGACTGGCCTGCTAAAGGCAGAAAATCCTACCGTTTCCAAAGATGTGATCAGAGCTCATGCCTAGCAGCTTCTCAGTCCGCCATCTTCCAGGCTTCCTCAGTGCAGCTAGTTCGTAAGAATAACTATGATACATGTGAATTTGAATTACCACAAGTCATGCCTCTCCATTTAATACTCTATGTAAGAGATGACATGCTGCCACGGCACCAACAAATAATATCTTATATTCTCCAAACACATTAAAAATACAATAGACTTGGTCATAGATTCTCTCAAGCAGGAAATTCAAATGTTCCTGGAAACAAATGAAAATGAATAACTTATCAAAATATTTGGGACACAGCTAAAGCAGTACTGAGAGGGAAACTTATAGCATACAATCACATATTAAACACCAAGAAGAAGCTCAAATGAATGACCTTACTGCACACCTCAAGGACTTAGAGGAAGAAGAACAAAGGAACCTTAAAGCAACCCGAAGGACAGAAATCACTGAAGTTCGAGCAGAAATAAACAACATCGAAAATAAAAGAACCATACAAAAGATCAATGAAACCAAATGTTGGTTCTTTGAAAGATTAAACAAAATTGACAAACCCCTAGCCAGACTCACCAAACAAAAAAGAGAGAAGACTCAAATTAATAGAATTATAAACGATGGAGGAGGTATCACAACTGACACCACAGAAATCCAGAGAATCCTGCGAAACTTCTATAAAGAACTATATGCCACCAAGCTAGAGATTCTGGAAGAAATGGAACAATTCCTAGAAGCATATGCCCTTCCAAAACTGAACCAAGAAGAACTACAAAATCTAAATGCACCAATCACAGACAAAGAAATTGAAAGCGTTATTAAGAATCTCCCCAACAACAAAAGTCCTGCACCAGATGGCTTCACAAATGATATCTACAAAACTTTCAGGAAACAGTTAGTACCCATACTTCTTAAGCTTTTCCATAAGATTGAAGAAACAGGAATACTCCCTTCCACCTTCTATGAAGCCAACATCACCCTGATACCAAAAGCTGATAGGGACAGAACAAAAAAGGAAAACTACAGACCAATATCTCTGATGAACATAGATGCCAAAATATTAAACAAGATCTTGGCCAACCAGATACAGCAACATATCAAAAAGATTGTTCATCACGACCAAGTGGGATTCATCCCAGGAATGCAAGGCTGGTTCAACATTCATAAGTCAATCAATGTCATTCACCACATCAATAAAGCAAAGCCAAAAACCACATGATTATCTCAATAGATGCAGAGAAAGCCTTTGACAAAATCGAACACCCATTCATGCTCAAAACTCTACAAAAAATGGGAATAGATGGGAAATTCCTCAAGATAGTGGAATCCACATATAGCAAACCTACAGCCAACATAATACTTAATGGACAGAAGCTGAAAGCATTCCCCCTCAGATCAGGGACTAGACAGGCCTGTCCACTATCATCATTACTTTTCAACATTGTATTGGAATTTCTTGCCACAGCAATCAGGCAAGAGAAAGAAATCAAAGGAATACAGATTGAAAGGGAAGAAATCAAGCTCTCACTATTTGCAGATGATATGATAGTATACATAGAAAAACCTAAAGAATCCAGTAGAAAACTACTGGAAATTATTAGGCAATATAGCAAGGTATCAGGCTAAAAAATCAATGTAAAAAAATCAGTGGCATTTCTTTATGCAAACACTAAATCTGAAGAAGAAGACATCCAGAAATCACTCCCCTTTACTGTTTCTGCAAAATCAGTCAAATACCTGGGAATAAAGTTGACCAAAGAAGTGAAAGACTTGCATACTGAAAACTATGAGTTGCTACTCAAGGAAATAGAAACTGATACCAAGAAATGGAAAGATATCCCATGCTCATGGATTGGAAGAATAAATATCATCAAAATGAATATTCTCCCCAGAGCCATATACAAATTTAATGCAATACCCATCAATGTTCCACCAAACTTCTTTAAGAGAATAGAACAAACACTACAATCATTTATCTGGAACCTGAAAACACCTAGAATTGCCAAAACCATCTTGAGGAAAAGAAACAGAAATGGAAGCATCACATGCCCAGACCTTAAACTATATTATAAAGTCATCATCATCAAAACAGCATGGTACTGGAACAAAAATAGGCACACAGACCACGGGAACAGAATTGAAAGTCCAGAAATAAATCCCCACACCTATGGACATCTAATCTTTGATAAGGGGGTCCAAAGGATTAAATGGAAGAAGGTGGCTCTCTTCAATAAATGGTGCTGGGAAAACTGAGTTGTAATATGCAGAAGATAGAAATTGAACCACTTTATCTCACCAGAAACAAAAATCAACTCCAAATGGTTCGAAGACCGAGATGTCCGACCAGAAACAATCAAATACTTAGAGGAAAACATTGGTAAAACACTTTCCCACATACAACTCAAGGACATCTTTGATGAATCAAACCCAATTGCAAGGAAGACTAAAGCAGAAACAGCCAATAGGACTATATCAAATTTAAAAGCTTCTGCACATCCAAAGAAACTATTAAACAAACAAAGAGACCCCTCACAGAATGGGAGAAGATCTTCATATGCCATACATCAGACTAATC
This sequence comes from Erinaceus europaeus, assembly GCF_950295315.1. NCBI lineage: Eukaryota > Metazoa > Chordata > Mammalia > Eulipotyphla > Erinaceidae > Erinaceus > Erinaceus europaeus. The sequence continues at coordinate 46,341 of NW_026648046.1, read as the reverse complement.
ACCAAAATATATAAAGAGCTCAGCAAACTTAGCACCAAAAAAAGCAAATGACCCTATCCAAAAAAGGGCAGAAGATATGAACAAAACATTCACCTCAGAGGAGATCCAAAAGGCTAACAAACATATGAAAAACTGCTCTAGGTCACTGATTGTCAGAGAAATGTAAATTAAGATAACACTAAGATACCACCTCACTCCTGTAAGAATGGCATACTTCAAAAAGGACAGCAACAACAAATGCTGGAGAGGTTGTGGGGACAGAGGAACACTTTTACATTGCTGGTGGGAATGTAAATTGGTCCAGCCAATGTGGAGAGCAGTCTGGAAAACTCTAAGAAGCCTAGACATGGACCTTCCATATGATCCAGTAATTCCTCTCCTGGGGTTATACCCCAAGGACTCCATAACACCCAACCAAAAAGAGGTGTGTACTCCTGTTGTTTTATCTGGGCTGGCTTCACGGGCGGGTAACAGAGACGACCAGAGACACACGGCTGGGCTGAGAACGCAATTTAATTTTTATTCACGAACGGGCAAATCACCACACCATGTGCTTTTCTCCATCATCCTCTCGCCGCTGCTGCTGGGACTCTGCCCGTCCTTAGCATAGGGGGCAGGGAGAAAGCAGGGCACGAAACTAGCAAGGGGCAAACCTTCTTCTCAGAGGTCGGGGGGAAGGGAACATACCAACATACTCCTATGTTCATAGCAGCACAATTCATAATAGCTAAAACCTGGAAGCAACCCAGATGCCCAACAACAGATGAGTGGCTGAGAAAGCTGTGGTATATATACACAATGGAATACTATGCAGCTATCAAGAACAATGAACCCACCTTCTCTGACCCATCTTGGACAGAGCTGGAAGGAATTATGTTAAGTGAGCTAAGTCAGAAAGATAAAGATGAGTATGGGATGATCCCACTCATCAAGAGAAGTTGAGAAAGAAGAAAAGAAAGGGAAACTAAAAGCAGGACCTCACCAAATTGTAAGTAGGGCACCAAAGTAAAAGCCCTGTGGTGAGGGGTAGACATGCAGCTTCCTGGGCCAGTGGGGGGTGGGAGTGCGTGGGAGGGATGGGTCACAGTCTTTTGGTTGTTTATGTACACTCCTAGTAAAATGTAGTCATATAAATCACTAGTTAATTAATATGAGAGTGGGAAATTAATTGTATGTCTTGAAGTTTTTTAAAACACAGACTGAATCTTTTTAGTATATAGGCTGTGTATTTGATTTGCGGACTCTCTCAGAAGGCTAGATCAAGTAGATCAGAAGCATCCAATAGTACAGCTATATACAAGATACTGGGTACTGTACAGTAAACCCTAACAAAAGGACTTTTCAAAGTTAAACCCAATTACCAAATAATGTGATGATAACATTAACGATCGATTGTCTTTTTGAACCCTAAGACAGCATGAACCTCACATCTCCACTATAGAGCCCCTACTTCCCCCAGTCCTGGAACCCTTGGATAGGGCCCACTTTCCCATATGCCTCTCCCAATCCATATCAAATAATATTGCATCTACTGATCACAACTTAATCAACGCAACGATGGCCACCACAACATGCTTCACTTCAGACTTGTCCAGAGACTTCACGTGTGGAATGACAGCCCTTCAGATTCATTACTCGGGTGAGACTTTTCCTTTCATAGTATACTCTAATTTCATCTCAGGTGGTTCACTTTCTAACAAAGTCCCAAAACCTAGATATACACCAGTTTCTGTGAGAGAGAGCATATGTTCACACGTATCCGTAAACTACTGCAAAATATATACCTGAAAGCAGAAGTACACTAGAGTTTGCAGTGAGTATCCCCCTAACACTTCCTCTCCACTATTCCAAGCTTTGGGTCCATGATTGCTCAACAATTAGTTTGGCTTTGTATGTTAACTCTCTTTTCAGTCACCAGGTTCCAGATGTCATCAGGATGCTGGCCAGGCTTCCCTGGACTGAAGACCCCACCAATGTGTCCTGGAGCTCTGCTTTCCCAGAGACCCACCATACTAGGGAAAGAGAGAGGCAGACTGGGAGTATGGACACACCAGTCAACGTCCATGTTCAGCAGGGAAGCAATTACAGAAGCCAGACCTTCTACCTTCTATAACCCACAATGACCCTGGGTCCATGCTCCCAGAGGGATAGAGAATGGGAAAGCTATTGGGGGAGGGGGTGGGATATGGAGATTGGGTGGTGGGAATTGTGTGAAGTTGTACCCCTCCTACCCTATGGTTTTGTTAATTTATCCTTTCTTAAATAAAAAAACAAAAAAAATATACAATATTTCACAATATTCCTTTCACATTTTATAGAATACTGTCCAAGAAAGTAAAAGAAAACAAAGCTTCAGAGCTCATTATAGGTGGTAAATGCTATGGCTAGGTTTCAAGTGGCATAGCATTCACAAAAATTGGAGTGAGATTTTGAGCAAGAGACTATGAGAAGAAAGGACTACTCAGGATGTGAGATAGCAGGTTTCTCTCCCAGGTTGACTCTGTGTTTTATAAAGGGGATATTTTAGGCAAATAGAATAAAGTGGTGAGGATCCTTGTCAGAAAGCAAAAAGAAGAGCTGTAAACCAAACCCTAGTGACCTGAATTGTCAAACACAAAACTGCCATTTGAAGCTTAGTCAACCCAAACAAATGAGACAACTACAGGCAAATCACATTGCCTGTGTCTGCTATAGACTACTGTGGTTTCTAAAAAGTAGTTTGGGGTGCACACAGGGACGGATGTTGATGGTGAAATAGTTTAAATGAATGCATTTGTATCTGCTTGTATGCCTTGTTATTTGATAGACCCAAAGTGAAACAATGAATGTGTTGAGTTTTAAAATGACAAGGATCAATTTTATGAGATGTCGTCTGGCAAAGGTCTCTTACCTGGGGAAATCCTATTCAGGATTTTTCAGAAATTGAAACTCTGGAAATACTTGAATAAAAGGATAAGGGCATGACTTCAACATGGCTAAGTGTTTCTTAACCATATCAGCCCCAGGAATGACTTTTCTTTAAGCTCCAGTTCACAAACTGTCAGTGTAAGAGAAATTACTCAACTTCCATCCTATCTTTGGTACTTCCTGAATAACAAATTTGCCTAGTTAAACAATAAAGAAAGAACAAATGTACAAGAGAAAGAAAGAAGAAAAAGTCAATGTGAAGTTTTTGTATCATTTAATATTTGTGCAAGTATTTGGCTTTGGGGGTGGTTTTGATATGAAAGTCAGTTTTATGCATCAAGAAGTCCTTAAGCACAGTCAGAAAACTGTACTCTAGTAACCACAGGAAAGGCTTCCTCTACATAGGCCTCTATGTTAAGAAACTCTACTGAACTTACAAATCAGTGCTGATCTTAGGAAACTGTTTAAGAAATGACCTGGGGTCCTGGTGGTGGCACACCTGGCTAAGTACATACATTACAGTGCGTAAGGACCTAGGTTCCAATCCCAGTCCTCACCTGTACAGGGAAAGTTTCACTAGCAGTGAAGTGGTATGGCAGGTGTCTTTCTACCTCTGTTCCTTTCTATCTTTCCTCTTCCTTCTTGATTTCTTTCTGTCTCTCTGCAATAAATAAGTAATTTTTATTTATAAAATGAAAATATTGACAAGACCATAGGATAAGAGGGGTGCAATTCCACACAATTCCCATAACAGGAACTCCGTATCCATGCCCCTCCCCTGATAGCTTTCCTATTCTTTAGCCCCGTGGCAGTATGGACCCAGGGTCATTATGGGGTGAGGAAGGTGGAAGGTTTGGCTTCTGTAATTGCTTTCCCGCTGAACATGGGTGTTGACAGGTTGATCCGTACTCCCAGCCTGCCTCTCTCTTTCCCTAGAGGGGCAGGGCTTTGGGGAGGTGGGGTTCCAGGACACATTGATGGGGTTGTCTGTCCAGGGAAGTTTGGGTGGCATCATGGTAGCATTTGGAACCTGGTGACCAAACAAGAGTTAACATATAAAGCCAAGCAAATTGTTGACTAGTCATGAACCTAAAGGCAAGAATATTGTAGATGAAGATTCGGGGTCTCTGTTTTGGTAAAAAGCTAGTAGGTCTATTTTAAGTATATTACAATGAGTTCATGACTTTATTAGTTTTTGCCTGAGCCTGACATCTAATATACAGGTGGACCCAGTTTATTGTCTGGGAAGATAAAAAATGATCTGTGGCTGAGGAGATAGCATAATAATTACGCAAAAAGTCTTTATTGTCTGAGGTTCTGATGTCCTAGGTTCAATCTAGCACCAATATAAACTAAAAGGTGCTCTACAAAAACAACAACAACAAAATCTTCATCTCTTGCTGAAGTTTAGACTTTAGATAGGAATAGATTTAGAATGGTCAAACCTAGCTTAAATTGCTATTTTTGGCTAGACCTCAGAAAAACAAGTTTCCTTGCATATCTGAGGTTATTCAAGGAGGGAAGTAAGAGAGGACCCAAAAGTCTGTGGTAGAGAGTGACAAATATTTTGATGATCAATGAAGTAAGATTTTTAAGAAGTGTGGAATGTAACACTAAAGCATAAAAGAATGGAAATCAGTGCTACCTCAATGTATATTAACAACAACACATAATCTATAATGTTTCGTGGAGTTAAGCAAAGCTTAGACTTCACTAAACGTATTGCGGGTGGCCATTCTATTTTGATTCCCTCAAGGGATGAGCTGGTAGTGAGGAATGAAGGAGGTCCTCAAAGGAGGAAGCAAATATAGAAATTAAAATATGTTTCTATTTGTAGATAATTTCATTATAAATTCTTTACTCTGATTTTAGAAATGTGTTAAAAAGTAATTATTTCCATGTCTGAAAACATTTTAGCAAAATATGATACATGTGAGAACACCCTTTTATTTATTTATCCATTTCAAGGAGATTATTAGCAAATTATTCTTTCAGATTTTACTCTCAAGTTTACTCATACAGAAAAGATGTTTCTACAACCAAATGGTGGGTTTCTTTAGTCGTACTTTCTAATAGCTATGCTTTTTATTCATATCACCCAACACAAATTACAATTATGTGCTTGTGATTTTTAATTAATGTAGAGCATAGTTACTCATTATTGGTAACTCAGAATTTAATGAAATGCCTGACACATAATAAAAAAAAGTCACTGAATATTGCTAAAATAAATGAAAAATATTTTGGTGGGGCTGACAGGTGGGTAAGAGAGCAAGAAGGAATGAAAAGGACAGGTCTAAGCCTGTCATTCTACTTCTAGAATATATTAAAAGAATATGATTCAGGACCAAGCAGTAGTGCACGTGTTTAAGTATACACATTACAATGCACAAGGACCTGATTTCAAGCCCCTGGCCCCCACCTACAGAGGAAAGCTTCATGAAGATTGAAGCAGGGCTGCAGGTGCCCCCTTTCTCTTTACCTCTCTATCTACCTCTCCCCTCTCAATTTTTCTGTATCTCTATCCAGTAACAAATAAATAAATAAAATCTTAAAAAATATGACTCTTGAAAGAAGGCTGTCCAAGGTGTGCCCATGGAGTAGTAGCTGCTGCATTTGACTCCCTGCTCAACTTGTTAAAGCAATGAAAAATCACCTGGAAATCTTGCCAAATTACAACTGGGGCTTCTGACAAAACCCTTTTAGACACAGGTGGATGTAGATGCAAGTAGTCAGTGGTGAGGTTATGGAGAAAAAGGGCTTCTGCTACTGTGCTGCTATGAATGCAAACTGGTACAACCCTTTTGAAAGAAGAGTGCTTAACCACATAAAATTGGAATTACCTGATGATCTGACAATATCACTCTTTGGCATTTATCCAAAGGATAGGCAAACATTAATTCAAAGGAATACATGCACCCCTATGGCCATAGCTGCTTTATTTATAGTACTACTATGCTAACAAAAAAGAGAAAACATGGTACTTGATTATGTGATTATGCTTACTGAAATACAGAGATGACAGACTGCATGGTTTCACTCATATGAGGAATCTAGAACTCAGATACTCATGAACTTGCAAAAAAAAAAAAAGTCAAAAATATTTTTGAGAACTTTTGATGGTTATCTTTGGGGAAAAGGGAACACAATATTTTGGAGGTGGGTTCGATATGGAACTATAGCATGTAATCTTATAATCTAATATACTACTCACCATTAATTACAAATAAAAAATGGTTTCAAGAACAAAGAAGATACCAGGGGTCCAGGCAGTAGCACACTGGGTTAAGCATTCATAGTACAAAGCACAAAGACCTGCGTAAGGATCCCCACATGCAGAGGGTTCACCTCACAAGTAGTGAAACAGGTCTGCAGGTGTCTTTCTCTTTCCTTCTATATCTTCCCCTACTCTCTCAATTTCTTTCTGTCTTATCCAATAAAATGGAAAAAAAGGCCTTCAGGAACAGTGGATTCATAATATAAGCACTGAACCCCAGCGATAACCTGGAGGCAAAAAAAAAAAAATACAAGTAAATGAAAACTGATCTAAAATTATCTTTTTCCATCAGAGAGTTCAGGAAATTATTTCTTCAGGGGTATTTAACTTACACTCAAATAATTAATTCCAGAATATAAAATAAATGTTAGGATTGTAAAATGTAGCTCCATAGTTACTTAATACTTTTATTAACATCTTGTTCTACTTGTTGATTTACCATTTTTATAACAAACATACATTGTATTTAAGCATAATAAAAGAATTCTAATGAGGTAAATTACATCAAATAATGACACTACACACACAAACTATTTTAAATTTATTTTATAACAGAATTTTACTAAGTTTCTTGTCCACCTCCTGTGCAGAGCTAATTAGCATATTGAGAAAAGAGATTCCCTCCTTACTCAAATACATTTTTCCATGCCTAGAACCATGATGCAATACACACTGAATAAAATTTTACTGAATTAATAGATAAATTAGTAAATTAAAAAGCAACAATAGAAATTAATCCTGAGCTTTACTAGAATAACTGGGTTTAGTTAATTCTATTTAAATATTACTAAGTCAATATTCTGTCTACAGCTCACCAAACTCATCAACAACAACAACAACAAAAAAGACCCCATCCATAACTGGGGGGAGGATAGGAATAGAATATTATTCACCAAGGAAGGTCAACAGACATATGAAAAAATGCTCCAAGTCACTGATTATCAGAGAAATGCAAATAAGGACAGCAATGAGATACCACTTCACTTTATGTCATACATCAGAAATGATAACAACCACAAATGCTAGAGAGGTTGTGGGGGCAAAGGAACTCTTCTGCACTGCTGATGGGAATGTAAATTGACCTAACCCCTGTGAAGAGCAGTCTTAAAAACTCTCAGAAGGTTAGAAATGTGTCTACCTTATGACCCTGCAATTCCTCTCCTGGGGATATACCCTAAGGAGTCAAATACACCAATTCAAAATGATCTGTGTATACATATGTCCTTGGCAGCATAATTTGTAATAGCTAACACCTAGGTGTCTAACAACAGTTGAGTGGCTGAGAAAGTAGTGGAATAGACACATAAAGGACTTCTTCTTCTTCTTCTTCTTCTTCTTCTTCTTCTTCTTCTTCTTCTTCTTCTTCTTCTTCTTCTTCTTCTCCTCCTCCTCCTCCTCCTCCTCCTCCTCCTCCTCCTCCTCCTCCTCCTCCTCCTCCTTCTCCTTCTTCTTCTTCTTCTTCTAGCGTTTGCCCTTCTTCCGTAGTAGCCAGTCAACAGCGTCAGGTTGAGCCTGATGTAAAGTTTCGAGACCTCCTTTGAATCTGGAGAGGTGGCAGTCGTTGACTATGTGGGTCATAGTCTGTCTGGAGCCGCAGGGGCAGTTTGGGTCGTCTCTGGCTCCCCAGCGATGGAACATAGCGGCGCACTGGCCATGGCCTGTTCAATAGCGATTGAGGAGGGCCCAATCATAACGTGCTAGGTCAAAGCCGGGTTGACGCTTGCAGGGGTCTGTGATGAGGTGTTTGTTCTTTACCTCAGCTGACTGCCAACTCTGTTTCCAAGAGTCTGGAACAGAGAAGTTCAGTGTAGGCATAGGGGACCAGATTGGGTGATGAGACGTCAAGCGTTGGACAGGGTGGGCGAAGATATCCGCGTATATTGGCAGGTCCGGTCGAGCGTAGACGTGGGAAATGAACTTAGATGATGCCGCATCCCGACGAATATCTGGCGGGGCGATGTTGCTAAGAACTGGCAGCCATGGAACCGGGGTGGAACGGATGGTTCCAGAAATTATCCTCATGGAGGAATATAATTTGGAATCGACCAAGTGGACATGGGGGCTACGGAACCATACTGGGGCACAGTATTCTGCAGTGGAATAGCATAATGCCAGAGATGATGATCATAGTGTGGAAGCGCTCGCGCCCCATGAGGAGCTGGCCAGTCTTTCAATGATGTGATTCCTCGCGCCCACCTTTGCTGCAGTTTTTATGAGATGTTTGTGAAATGACAGAGTGCGATCGAGAGTAACGCCAAGCTAGACTGGCTGGGCTTCATGCCGGATTCTCGTATCGCCAAGCTGCACATTAAGCTCACGCGAGGCCGAGGCATGGTGTAGATGGAAAACAGATGATACTGTTTTTGCAGTGCTAGGAATTAGTCACCATTTTTTACAGTAATCAGATATCAGAGACATGTCTTTCATGACATAAAGGACTAATACTCAGTTATTAAAAATGCTGAATTTCCTGCACTTCATCTTGGATGGAGCTTGAAGGAATCCCGTTGAGATAAGCCAGAAAAAAGATGGATATGAATAATGAATATGAATATTCATGAATAATGGTTATGTTATCCTCTCATACCTAAGGCTCCAAGGTTCCAGGTGTTTGATTCCCTGTACCACCATAAGCCAGAGATGATTGGTGCTCTGGTAACAAATTAAATGAAATTAAAATTAAAATGGGATGGTCTCACTCATAGACAGAAGGTAAAAATAAGAACAGAAAGGGGAAAGTAGAACTTGAACTTTTTTTACTTTGGTATTGCACCAAAGTAAAGGACTTTTCTGAGGGCAGGGGCAGAGGGGCCCTCAGATCCTGGTGCTTGATGGTGAAGGACTTAGAGTGGGGGTTAGAGTATTTTGCAGAAAACTGAGAAATTTTACACATGTACCAACATCTGTATTTACTGAAAATCATTACTCCCCCATAAAAATAGTTAAGAATAAAAAGAAAAGAAGGAATTCCAAATCTAATGAGGTAATCACTAGTGAGGTAGAAATGAAACAAACAGCAACAAAAGATGCAAATACACAGGAAAATAGAGGTAAAATGGACAGAGCAATAACAGCCATTGTTGGTGACCCAAGGTCAACTATTAAAGACCTAGATATTAGACCAGAAACTCTAAAATCCCAGGCTTTGTCCCCTGTCCCTTTGGTTGGAACATGAAGGAAAAATGTTGGGAGGGATAAACCAGGAAGACAGAGAATACTGGATGACCTCATATGTAGGTGGAACTCAGGAACAGAATCAGAAAGGGAGAATACAGGATGAAACTTGGACTGAGGGTGGTGTATTGCACCAAGAAAGGGACTCCAGGGAAGGAATAGAAGAGGCAGGCTTGTGTGTGTGTGGGGGGGCTTTGGGGTACTAGGTTGGGGGTAAGAGTATTTTACAGACATCTGCTATGTGGAGCTGAAAAATCATGCCCATTTGTAAATATCTGCAACATAAACCATAACCCCCCCCCCCAGGGTTTGTCTACAACTTGAAAAAAACAAAAAAAAATACCAGGTTTGTCTACAACTTGAAATTAGCCATATGTCATGTATAGTAATATTTTCAGAAATAATGGGGCTGTCATTGATCACATTGCTTGAGACATGCAATTGGTAATATTATCTTAAATAAGATAGTAAGCATAAAGAAATGAGAAAAAAGGATGGATCCATGTTTTGAGTGTTCTGAAATTTTGTTTAAAGATTTTATTTATTTATTTAAGAGAATGATAAGAGAAGAAAGAGAAAGAATCAGACATCTTTCTGGTACATGTGTTGCCAGGTGTTGAACTCTGGACCTAATGCTTTAGAGTCCAGTGCTTTATCCACTTTGCCACCTCCTGGACCATGAGTGCTCTAAAATTTATATGATTACTTTAATATGTTAGAAAATTATTTTTTTAAATAGCAACTTCAAATTTGGTGCAATTTCTTACATGGGCTCATGGAACAGAGGGACATAAAATATAAATTCAATTTGTCTTAGATTAAATGTGTTTTTTTTTTTCCATTTTCCTTTAGAACAAAGTTCCATAAGCTAGAGAATTATCTATACTAGCACTTTTTGGCCATTGGAGAACCTAAATGGTTATGGTTTTACAATGGTTCAGCAGAATATGAAAATTGAATGACATCTTAAAAACAGTTAAGTATGTTAAAAGAAATAAAATATGACAACAAATGCTTTCTCAGTTATTTGTAAAATCAAATAATCATCCAAGAATATACAGCAAGCCTGGTCTCAAAGCTACAATGACTCACAGTCTGAGTACACAGATACAATCCATTTAGTCCCTCTTAACTGCCCATTTTCTGCAGAAGTTAAAGTGGGAATAGAAAAATCCTGCACAATTTCACACTGTGTGCACAGTGATTTAGTCCCCAGCAAATTTTTATTCACACTCTGCCATCTTATCTACCTTCTAGTAATATCTGTTTTTATTCTCTATGTCTCATGTCTAAACAGCTATCTGTGCTAGCCTACACACTACAAAGAGGCTAAAATCTCTTAATGTTTTTTCTCATATCCTCTTTCTAACTTAAGAAAATAATTAAAAGTAAAGTTTTTAAATGTATGTAAAGACATAGCATTCCACTGTTAAAATGACAGGATCATGCTGGTGGTCTGGAAGTTACTGGCAATCATAGGCAATTAAAAATTGAACAAATAAGATTATTAGAAAGCACTGAGCTCAATATATTGTGTCCTTTTATAATTTTTAATACTTTTGATTCCATGTGATCAGTGAAGGGTGACATGCTCATTCAGCCTTAAAGTAAAGTATGGGAGTATTTTATTTTTTAATAAAATACAAGCTCAACACTCACATTGTTTCTGACAAACATTTTGCACACAAAATCTCAATATACTCCATAGCTACAAATAATTATTAGTGGACCTCAATCTTTGATGGTGAATATGGCCATTATTTATCTAAGATGTTAAGGTTCAAATATTTCTATGTCAGATAATAAATATGTAATAAATGGGGCTATTTTTTGGGCAACACACACACACACACACACACACACACACACCTTGCTAGACATTCCACCTGCATATAGTCTGGTGTCCTACGTTCTCAGCAAAATGAAATCAATAGGTTCAACATTTCTTATTTTATTTTATTTTTTTATTTATTTTTAATTTTTTTATATTTATTTTATTATATTATTCCCTTTTGTTGCCCTTGTTGTTTTATTGTTGTAGTTATTATTGTTGTTGTCGTTGCTGGATAGGACCGAGAGAAATGGAGAGAGGAGGGGAAGACAGAGAGGAGGAGAGAAAGATAAACACCTGTAGACCTGCTTCACCGCCTGTGAAGCGACTCCCCTGCAGGTGGGGAGCCGGGGTTTGAACCAGGATCCTTATGCCGGTCCTTGTGCTTTGCACCACCTGCGCTTAACCCGCTGCGCTACAGCCCGACTCCCTAGTTTATTTTATTATGAGTGTTTGTCACTACATGGGTTTATGGAGCTAGTCACTAGACTATAAATAACAGAGTAAGTAAATTAGTTGTTTATTTTTCTAACCAGCTGACTTAGTTTCCAATTATTGCCTTTTCAGAGCCTTAAGAATTTGTTGATATCTCTGGCCACTTCTTCAGTCCAATTTTTATTATGAATTTTGAAAGAATAAGATACACTAAAGAACCTAACCATCCATAGGATTTCCTTGGTGCTATCTGTGGCAATCCCAAATGGTAACAGGGATTAAATCCAAATCCTCATCAATGTGCTTTACCCTTGTACCATTTCTGTGGCTCATCTCTTGCCTTTAACAACATAAAAAAGTCAACTCTACCTCTCCACATTAATGTCTTAGGAGTTGACTGAGTAACAACGGTGAAGCAGGTTCTTGAAAATAGCTCACCCAGTAAGGTATTAGCCTCACCCTGGATATTACCTGGCTTTGAGATCTACTACAACACAAGAGTACCACAGCATGAGGGAAAGTTCTGATACTGTGTTATAGCCCCCTCTCTCTGAAATAAAATGGTAAAGTCAGCTCAGAAACAATGAAATTGCACATAAATGAGGTTTGGGGCCACAAAGAACGCCAAAATAAAAGGGGAAGCAATACTCTTTTTGGTTATGACACAGTCATAAAAGAAATTTTCATATTTAGGATAAAGCTGAGGAGATACATATTGAAATTTGGATGTAGGTTTACAATCCCAGAACTATTCACTTGTAAAATAAAATAGCTATTGAATCAGTCTCTATGCTTTTTTTTTTTTTTTCTTTGTCCTAATTGGATCTTCACTCTTCTGGACTAACTTTTTCATATACAAAGAGACAGAGGAGAAGAAGGACAGAAAATAACAACACAAAAGCATCCTTAGTGTGGTGGAGGCTGAAACAGAACCTGGGTTGTGCATACGACAAAGCAGGCACTTTCCCAGGTGAGCTTTCTTGCTCGTCTGTATGTCATGTTTTCTATTTCAAACTACACTGCATTTTAAATTTGTGTTTTGAGACAGAATGATTAAGCTGTATCGTTTTTCAAATGGTATCTTATAAAATATTTTCCTTAAAGCACAGTAGAAGGTAAATACATCAAACATCTACTGAAAGCTATAGCAATAAATTATCAGCAACACAGTAATAGTAGGGGATTTCAACAACCCTTGGATGTTAGACCAGAAACTACCAAATATTGGCAGAATTCTTTTCCATCTAAATTTTAAAGGCATCTTGAATGAAACAAATCCAATTACAAAAAAAAAAAGTTTAACAATAAACACAAAGCAGAACTTGGATTGGGTCTGGTGTATTGCACCAAAGTAAAGGACTTTAGGGTAGGGGTTCAGGCCCTGGAACATGATGGCAGAGGAGGACTTGGGGGGGTTGAATTGTTATGTGGAAAACTGAGAAATGTGAATGGGGTAGATGGCATAGTGGTTTGGCAGAGACTCTGATTCTTGAGGCTCCAAAGTCTTAGGTTCATGGTAAATTCACCTTCTTTACACCATCTTGGATGGGTCTCAAAGATATCATGTTAAGTGAGATAAGTCAGAAACAAAATGATGAATATAGTATGATCCCACTCATAGACAAAAGTTGAAAAACAAGATCAGAAGGGAAAACTCTAAGCAGAACTAGAACCGGGGTTGATGTATCGCACCAAAGTAGAAGATTCTGGGGTGGGGGTGGGGAGGGTTGAGTCCTGAAACATGATGGGAGAGGAGGACTTAGTGGTAGTTGTATTTTACTAAAATACAAAACTATTGTATTTTACTGTTGACTGTAAACCATTAATCCTTACTCACTCCAAAGCTAACTGTATCAAAGCAAGGACTGCAAAAGCTGAATAAGGACAAGAGACTGGCATACTCTAATGATGACTCTTTAGTCACTATTAGGCCATTCCATCAGCTGGGGCCCTAGTTGGGGAGTCCTGAAATTCCCAAACAGACTGGAACTCGAATAAATTCCTCTCTCCATTGTTACCAGTCATTTCTATCAGGAGCAACAAAATAGACCCCTTTGTGGGCTCCCATAGGAACTTGCCTTCAACTTGGATCAATAGTGGAAGAGAATGTTCCATCCTCTGAAGGGAGGATGGACAAAATACTCTGTGTTACACCTGAGGAAGATGGATTGACATTGGGGCAGCTTGGAACATTCCTGCTCATGACCACAGAATGTGAGCTCAGATCTAGAGGGATACAGAGGTCACACAGGCTCCTAAGCTAATTATGCGACCCAGATTACATAAAGTTGATGGGGTTTACAGTCAACAATATTTATACCCCTTTCCCATATTAGGAAGCTACTCTCTTCCCTGATCCAGCTTTCTGGTCCTTTTCCCAGCCATGGCATCATCTCCCCAGACAATAACTTGGATCCACCTGCATATCAAATTTCAGGCTCAGGCAAAAAACAAACAAACAAACAAACAAACAAAAAACCAAACAAACAAAAAACCCACTAGTATAGCTACAGGCCTTTTGAAATATAACTAAAATATGCCTACTAGCTCTCTACAAAATGGAGGATTTCCCAACACTTCATCTGTACTATTCCAGCCTTTAGGTCCATGATTGTTCAATAATTTCTTTGATTCTGTATGTTAACTTTCTTTTCAGCTACTAGGTTCCAGATGCTAGCAGGATGCACCCAGACTTCCTTGAACAGACAACACACCAATGTGCCTTGGAGCTCTGCTTCCCCAGAGCCCTTCTCCACTAGGGAAAGAGGGAGACAGGCTGGGAGTATGTATCGACCTGTCAACGCCCGTGTTCATCAGGGAAGCAATTACAGAAGCCAGACCTTCAAACTTCTGCACCCCACAATGACCTTGGGTTCATACTCCCAGAAGGTTAAAAAATAGGAAAACTATTAGGGGAGGGGACGGGATACGGAGCTCTGGTGGTAGGAATTATGTGAAGTTGTACCCCTCTTATCCTATGGTTTTGTCAATGTTTCCTTTTTATAAATAAAAAATTAAAAAAATTTTTTTAAAGGTAGATAGTTTAGGGGAAAAAAAGCCCATAATCTAAACAGTTTGTGATATAGCTGATTCTTTGCCTTTCCTAGAGATCCACAATATACATTAACAGGTGAAGACTTTAAGAAGTCATACAATAGAAAAGCATTAGTAAGAAGAAAACTGTTTCCCAAATTTATTTGACTGAGTGTGTCTTTAGAGCAACTTCTCAGTAATATTTTATAGAACAGGGGACTGGTAAAACAGCACCTTTGGTAGGTGCAACAGCCTGAGGCACCAGAGGGTCCAGGTTAAATTCCCGGCACCACCATAATCCAGAACTGAGTAGTATTATACTAATAAACATACAAACAGGCACACACAGAGACACACACACACACAGAGAAAGAGAGAGGGTGGGGGAGAGGAGAGAGAGGAGTCCAGAGAAATAAGCTCAGGAAATGCTAAATCAATAATTATATATAAATTATGATACTACATGTGTGTACCCTTGGTCTAGGATGAACTTTCCAGGAAAACTGTTCTCAATTTCAAAAATAAATTTTTAAAAAATAAAGGAAAGATGGAAGTAGTATTAAACCTAAACATTCCCAAAGTGCTTTGTGCTTTTTGTTCAAACCCAGCTTTTGCTTGAACTAAACTAGAACTAAGAGCTAGGAGTTATAACACTAGCTTCTCCATAAGTGACAAAAATTATATCCAGAGCCCTTATAAATTGTTTTTTTTTTTTTAGTTGTCACTACCAGACTACAAGATAAATGTGAATAGTACTTGCTTTGGTCAGTGAGGAAACAAAACTTATAGATAACATATATCACCTTTAGGAAACACATTTTCAGTTAATTTATTTATTAAAAAGTGAGGATAATTATTTCATTTTCTAAAATATTTATTTACTATTAGATATAGACAAAGAGATAAATTGGGAAGGGAGAAAGATATAGAAAGAGGCAGAAAAAGACTGGCAGTCCTTCTTCACCACTCATGAAGATTTCCCCCTGCAAGTGGGGATAGGTGGTTTGAACCCAGGCCTTTGAGCATTGTAATGTGTGTGCTTAACCACCTAGCCCCAAAAAGTTAGGATAATTTTTCTTTTTATATTTATTTATTTACTCCCTTTTGTTGCCATTGTTGTTTTATTGTTGTAGTTTTTATCGTTGTTGGATAGGACAGAGAGAAATGGAGAGAGGAGGGGAAGACAGAGGGGGGAGAGAAAGACACCTGCAGACCTGCTTTACATCTGTGAAGTGACTCCCCTGCAGGTGGTGAGCCCACTGCGCTACCGCCAGACTCCCTTTTTTTTTTTTTTTTTTTTTTTTAATATCCAGGGTTATTGCTGGGGCTCAGTGCCTGTAGTATGAATCCACTGCTCCTGGAGGCTATTTTTTTCTTTTGTTGTCCTTGTTGTTTATCATTGTTGTTATTATTGCTGTCATTGTTGGATAGGACAGAGAGAAATCGAGAGAGAATGGGAAAACAGAGGGGGAGAGAAAGATAGACACCTGCAGACCTGCTTCACAGCTTCTGAAGCGACAACCCTACAGATGGGGAGCTGGGGAGCTCCAACTGGGATCCTTGAGCCAGTCCTTGCACTTTGCACCAGGTGCACTTAACCTGCTGAGAGCTACTTCTTGGCCTCCAAGGATAATTTTTCATGTAGAAAACTGAACCCTAAGAAAACGACATGGATCATGTAATAATCATGAACTAGATATCAACGTTATATTTTTATTATATTGAAAAGTTTTCTATTTTTTCTTTTTGGTGGTATTGCAGTATGCATATGAGTGACTTCACTTTTCTCAGGTCAAGGTGTTAATTTATTTATTTATTTGAGAGAAAGACAGGGATAAACAGGGAGAGACACTACAGGTCCATAGCTACCTCTGTTGGAATGGCAAAGATCAAACCCAGGCTGCACATATTGTCATGTCAAGGCAACTTCCTACCAGGTAAACAATTCCTCAACATACTTAACCAGATATATGTTGGTGTGCATACACAACAATTGCTCCAAAGGTGCTTATTATCTCTTAAGCCAAAGAAAAATCAATGTACATTAAATAATTGCTATAGCCACATGTATTTTTTTATCATTTTTATTTACGGTTATTGACACATGGGTAACAATTTCTCATCTCCCTGTAAAAGGTCTTTGTAGAAAGAACATTTCTTCCCCCCAGCCTAGGTCCTTTTCCTTCATCATGTACCAGGACCTCAACACTGTCTACCCTCTCCCTTCCCACCCTTGCCCAGAATCTTTTGCTGTGGTTATATGAGGATTAAAAATGGGTACAGGTATAATCAAGAAATTGCTAGCATAGTTCAAAGACCAACCCAGATGGTATTCAGGCACCAGAACAATAGAATGGTTAAAAATTTACTAGACCTAGAGCAGGAAAAATTCTAACTTTCCACTTGTGTAAATCTCGCTGCTATTGGTAAGACAGGACATTTGTTTCTGAGAAAACAAGATGTTTTTGTACCAAGATGTGATACAAGTCTAAAAACTTCCCACCCCAGTCATTAGATTTCATTTAAACAAGCCAAGTCCCAGAAACTGTGCAAAATATTGTATGTAACCAATGCTGGCATATGCTGCAAAAAGTATAAAAAGATGCTCGTGACTGTGCTTTGGTGCTCAGTCCTTGCATAGCTCCTGTGTGAGTCTTCCCTGGGCTGGACCCTTAGCTGTGTAGATTTAAATAAAATCCATACTCAACCAACTAACTTGGTGTGGAGTACTGTGATTTCTGTGTGGAGAATTCTATCCCATTTCAGTATCCCCTGTTCTGTCCAAGATTTGTTTTGTGTTTTCACTCTGTCTTTGTTTCTTAAGTTGCATTTATTTAAGTGAGATCATCTGGCATTTGTCCTCTTTTTGACTTATACCATTTAACATGATGTATTCAAGTTTCATCCAAGCTGAGACAAAGGAGATGAATTCATCATTTTTTTAACAGCTGAGTAGCATTCTGCTGTGTGTATATAGTAAAAATTTCTTAGCCATTCATCTGTTGCATATCTGGGTTGCTTTCAAGTTTGGGCAATTAAAAATTGTGCTGCTATGAACATAGGTGTATGTAGATCTCTTTGGATAGGCGATTTTATTTCCTTTGGGTAAATCCCCAGGAGAGAAATTGCTGGGTCACAGGGTAGGTCTGTTTTTAGTGTTCTGTAAAGCCTCTAGACTGTTTTCCATAAGGGTTACATTCCCACCAGTGATGTAGATATTTGCCTTTTTCCAGACAGCCTCACCAATATTTGTTATTTCTTCCCTTTCTAATATATTCTCACAGGTGTAAAGTGGTATTTCATTATTGCCTTTATTTGCATTTCTCTGATAGTAACTGAGCACTTTCTCATATGTCTGTTGGTGCTCTGCAGTTCTTCCTTGGTGAAGATTCTGTCCATGCCCTCACTCTGTTTTTTAACAGAGTTATTATTTTTTTTGTTGTTGTTGCTAAATTTACTGTTTTTTCCCCTGTATTTTAGTATAACCACATATTTAACATTATCAAAACATCATTAATATGAGGACCCTTCTCCTTCTACTTGTCCACAAGAGCTAAATAGACATGTACTTCAAAAACATTACAGAACTTCATATATCACCTGGTGGCATTTTATTTTATGAGATTTTAAAATGTTACAAAAGATCATTGTTCTGAAAGATGTAATTTTTAATTTTGCTGATAAAGAGCAACATTCATGAATGGTCTAGTTTTGGGAAGTTAAGTCTATATGGGACTACCTTAGCTTTATAAAATAAAACATGTATTCTGTTTTTATTTATTTTTATTTTTTATTCTTTTTAATTTTTTTTAAAAATATTTATTTATTGGATAGACACAGCCAGAAAGTGAGAGGGAAGGGGTGATAGACAGGGAGAGAGACAGAGAGACACCTGCAGCCCTGCTTCACCACTTGTGACGCTTTCCCCCTCCAGGTGGGGACCGAGGACTCGAACCTAGGTCCTTGTGCACTGTAACATGTGCGCTCAACCAGGTATGCCACCACCCGGCCCCAAGACATGTATTCTTAACTTCTAGCTACAGAAAAACCAACATCAACGACAAACAACTTAAAGAATCTTGATATATAATAAGGATAGTTTAATAAGTAAATGTTCTATATTTATGAGAGTTCCGAGTGATTAAGAGACACTACTTTCAGCCGATTTTCTTATTTATTTATTTATTTATTTATTTTTGCAGCCAGAGCACTGATAATCTCTGGCTAATAGTGGTGTGGGGGCTTGAACCCAGGACTGGACTTTGGAGCCTCATGCATGAAAGTCTCTTTGCATAACCAGTATGCTATCTACCACCACCCACTTTCAGCCAGTTTTCCATGGCAGGTTTTACTATGTACCTTTCTGCACCCTAAATCTTTTCTCCCTCTCTCCCTCTCTCCTTCTCTCCCTCCCTCCCTCTCTCTCTATCTCTTTCTCTCTTTCTTTCTTTCTTTCTTTCTTTCTTTCTTTCTTTCTTTCTTTCTTTCCTTCTCCCTTCCTCCCTTCCTCCCTTCCTTCCTTCCTTTCTTCCTTCCTTCCTTCCTTCATTCCTTTTCTTTCTTTCTCTCTCTCTTCCTTCCTTCCCTGTTTCTTTCTTCCTTCCTTCCCTGTTTCTTTCTTCCTTCCTTCCTTCCTTCCTTCCTTCCTTCCTTCCTTCCTTTCTTTCTTTCTTTCTGTCTCCCTTTCTTTCTTTCTTTCTTTCTTTCTTTCTTTCTTTCTTTCTCCCTTTTGCCTCCAGGGTTATCACTGGGGTTTGGTAGTGGCATTGAGATTCCACCACTCCTGGTGGCCTTTTCCCCCATTTTATTTGATAGGACAGAGAGAAATTGAGAGGGGAGGGGGAAATAGAGAGGGAGAAAGAAAGATAGACACCTGCAGACCCGCTTCACTCCTTGTGAAGTTTCCCTGCTGTAGATGGGAAGCCATGGCTTGAACCATGGTTCAAGGTTCTTGTGCAGGACCTTGTACATAGTAGTGTGTGTGTGTGTGTGTGTGTGTGTGTGTGTGTGTGTGTGTGTGTTTAACTGATGCACCACTGCCCAGCCCCCACTCTAAATCTTTTTTTAACTAAAAGTTTTTCTTTTTATTGGGGGATAATAGTTTATAGTACAGTGTTGACACATGTATGAAGTTTCTCATCTCACCACTATCTATAGGTGGTATATATACACACAGTGTAATACCACTCATCTATTAATAATGAAGTCAACTTTAAATATTTCAAAAGATTTTAAACTTGATAATTTCTTGGCTCCCTCTCAATCTACAATGTTATGATACTTATTATATTATATGGCATAGATATATGGTTCCTTGGCTCAGCTGTCCAAAGAACTTTGGGTGGAAATCTATGCTTCTTGTTTAGCTACATCATGTTCATAGACACAGACTGCATCCATACTCCCAACTAATGTGTATGCCCATACATGGATAATGTGTGAGAAAATGAATAACTTTATAAAACTCTGCTGCTTCTCCCAATAAACCATGTAAACTCAACTTCATTTGTTTTGAAAGGAATATACCTCAGAGAATGCAACATATATTCACTACGTTGCTACACATAAATTTCCTGTATGTGTGTTTAGGCTAACCTGAGTTCCTTAGAGGTATAATTTCTCTGTGCATGAAATTTTTCTTTTTTCAATAGAAAGGGGTCATATTTAACAAACACTGAAACACTAATACTCTATCTGTGGGTAAATTTAGGGATAATCATATAGGCATGATTCTATGATATCTGTGCCACACGTAATGCCAACTCAGGTGTAAAATTATAATTTGATGTTAGACATCCAGGTCTTAGTTCTATGGAACCTCTTGAAAATTCTAGCACTATTATCTCTTCTGCTGTCAGTGTGTGTTCTTTCCAGTTCTCTTCAAGCACATAAAAAGTATTATTAATTTAACTCCCTAGTAGAATAAGCCATATGTTAAATGTCAACTTGAGGGAGATTGCCAACTACATATTGTGAGGTCATAAGCTTTATTGTAGTTCACATTAGAAAACTGACATGGAATTCCACTGCCTCAGCTATATCCAATCAGATATATTTGGAGAGACAATTTCTTTTTCCAGTAGTATCAAGGAAACCACATGATGTACCTAAGAGATCAGACCATAGCCCATGAAAAGCTAACACATGATTTGGAAAAATTAAAAATTAGAAAGCAACTATACTTTCTAGAGTGAAACATGGTCTATTTTATAACAAAGCAATACAGTTAATTTTATTTCAAGTTATACTTCAGTTTATTTATAGAACTAAAAAACAAAAAAGCATTCATGAAGGGCACACACCAAACCTATCTAGTGCTAATTTACAGGGAATCAAAAACTATTTTGACAAAGGTTAAACAGGAATATCCATAATGAATCATGACCATCCAAACAGTAGGGATGGTGAAGTAGTGATGTAATATCAGGGATATAGAAGAAATAAGAGATTTCTAAGTTAAACAGACTTGGCAGGAAGCAAATGGAAGGCCAGAGATATAATTCACAAAGTAAGATGTATGTCTTACCATGCATGTGGACCAGATAAAAGACCTACTACAAAGTGGAAGGACTTCAGCACTGGAGTAAAAACAGTTTGGGTGCTTCCCTTTCTGTCTCTTTGACTGAAACAATCAACATGGGAGTAGTGACATTGCACAAAATAAACTAACCCATGAAGAATTGCTATTTATGTGGCTATCCTGTTCTAAATGTAGAAGGACTACTAAGCTGCTCTGGGATTTATTAAGCTAATAAACTAAGCACAAAGCTAGCAAGGGGACACTGATAGTTTATCTACACACCTATGCATAGAAAACAAGGATATTTAGTCATATTAAATATAATTGGACCTCATACATGATTAAGTATTATGGTGTAAATGGTCATAAAGCAAGAGTAAGGGTTTTCTTGGTAGAAGTACTAGATAGTAGAAAATATTTTGAGCAGGTCTGGGGAAAAAAGAAAGAAATAGGCTTTTTGTAGCTCAGAAGATAGCATAGTGGAACAAGCATTTAACTCTCAAACATGAGGTCCTGAGTTCAGTCCCTGACAGTGCATTTATAAAAGGAGTGATCTGATTCTCATTCTCACTCTCAACCTCTCCCTGACTCATGAATAATTATTTTAATTTTATTTATTTTAATGAGAGATACAAAGATAAAGGTACACAGAGAGAAAGCAGAGCACTGATCAGCTCTGGCTTAGGATGGTATAAGTTGGTAGAAATTGAACCTGGGACATTAGAGTCTCAGACATGAAAGCTTTTTGCAAAACCATTAGGCTATCTCCCTATTACTCATTAATAAATATATAAATAAATATATATATATATATATTTTACAGAGACAGACTTTAAAAATGACTCTGGGGAGCTGGGCGGTAGTGCTGCGGGTTAAGTGTAGGTGGTGCAAAGTGCAAGGACTGGTGTAAGGATCCTGGTTTGAGCCTCTGGCTTCCCACCTTCAAGGGGGTTTCTTCACAGCAGTGAAGCAGGTCTGCAGGTGTTGATCTTTCTCTCCCCCCCCTTCTTTCCCTCCTTTCTCCATTTCTCTCTGTTCTATACAACAATGATGACTACAACAATAGTAACTATAATAATAAATTAAAAAATAAAATAAATGACCCTGTTGATGGGGTGGCCTGATAGTGAAGTCCTGGGATTCCCACACAAACACAATGAGCCTAGACCTCGAATAGATCCCTCTTTCCATTATCACAGGTCATCTCCATCAGGAACAACATAATGGACTCCTTTGGGGGTCCCCATAGGACCTTGCCCTCAATGTGGATCAACAATGGTAGAGAATGTTCCATCCTCCAAAGGAGGGTTGGGTAACATACTCTATCACCTGAAGAAGAGAGAGACAGGCTGAGAGTATGTATCATGCCCATGTTCAATGCCCATGTTCAGTTGGGAAGCAATTACAGAAGCCAGACCTTCCACATTCTGCACCCCATGGTGACCCTGGGTCCATAATGCCAAGGGGTTAAAGAATAGGAAAGTTATCATGGGAGGGGATGGGTTATGGAGCTCTGGTGGTGGGAATTGTACCCCTCTTATCCTATGGTCTTGTCAGTGTTTCCATTTTATAAATTAATTAATTAATTTTAAAAAATGACCCTGTTGAAGTGCTATTTGTATATACCAGTAAGATCACATGTTTTTACACATATATGTGTACATATTATATATACAATATGCATGTGTATATATAATTGTATATTGGGTACTAAAGATTTATCTAAATAACTATCTAGAAACATAATCTAGAAATACTACTATAGTAAAATATTTACTGATGGTTTTCTAATATGGCTGGTCTGATTAAAATTTAGACCAGAATAACATGATGAAATGGTTATAGTTGCTTTCATCACTATAAGTTTGAATAAAAAAATTAAGTGACAATAGATTTTTTATCTTAAAACAGTGTATTTAAAAATAACAAAGAACTAACAAAACCAAATGATTCAACTCATATCAAATCAGATTCATTTGATTCCTATGGAGTTCAGACCTGGCGACTGCTATTTCAAGCCTCATTTCTTTTTGACCTCAAATAATAAAGTTGAAGTCAGCCGGCGCCCATTCAGTCTTAGTGCATTGTCTGCAAGTTTATAAGGTTCTATGATTGTATAAAAAATGTTATAGGAAGAAAACCACAAAGTCATAAACCTGGGCAATTTTCCCAGTTTTACACAGATTTCAAAATAGCTTCAGATGTTGCCAACCACTGGACATATTTGATAACAGAAAATAATTCAAACAGTAAAAAATCCTTGTCATTATTTTGTTTAACTCCTTATAACAAGAAAGCCAAATTGAGCAATAAGCTTCATTTCCCTTCATTCTTCCCTCCTTTCTTCCTTCTCTACTCTGCATCTCTTCTAGTTTCTTCTGTATACTACCTTCTCTTAAATTTCTCACAATTGATCAGCAAAATGTATCTAAAGGAACACTACAGTACTACATACCTGAGTCCAGATTTCTCCACACTGCTAACATGAATAGAACTGACTCCTTACATAAACAAAGGGAGTCACTTCTAAGCAGCATAACAGAGTCACAAAACCTTGTTTGAGTTTGCCTTCCCCAGTAAAACTGCCTGTTAAAGGAGCACCTAGCATTTGAGAGGGATAATATTCTACCACTGGAGTCATTCTTAGTAGCCCATCAAGACTCAGTGCAGGAAGTAACTCAAGCAGAGGGTTTTCCTATAGGTCATAGTGCATGTAACACAGAACTTAGCAAGAGTTATACCTGAAGAAAAGCATTTGAAATTGTAGTCTAAATATTATTTAAAAATTAGAAGAGGGATCAGAGAGTCAGTTTACCAGGAAGTGCATATGCCTTGCTATATAAGAGGCTCAGGCATCTAGCACCACACAGAAGGTGTTGGAAAGCTCTGGTGCTTTAGTCTACTCTCTCTCTCTTTCTCTCTCTCTCTTAGTATCAGTAATATTTTATCCTTCCAAAGCTAGCTGCTCTGACTCCAATAAAATTAGAACTTACAACATCTTTAGTAAATGCCCTACCTCCAAATGAACTATTGAATTAGTTGCTAGCTATATTTTTTCCCATTTAATGATGTATCCTCTACTCAACTCCACTCTACACTTACACAAGGATGTGCTTACTTCAGTAAATATATAATATGGCTTTATTCATACTCAAAGTATTTTAATATTGCTTAGTAGTGAAGACTTCCCAGTCTGAAGTTATCAGCTTTAATTCGCATCAGTCATTTAATTCTGGGCAAGTTGTTAGGTTGCTATAAAAAAAAAAATCATGATGTATTTTTGCAACAGATGCCCTAGTTCATTTTTGGAAGTACTAGAGTCATTCACACCTGTGTTATTGCTATGTCACTTGACAGGTGACAGTTATAGTTTCATTCTAAAAAAATGAACCATTTGGTTGAATTTTGGAGATTTTTATAACAAGTCGAAAGTAGGAAACCAAACTATGAACTTCCACCACACTTTACTGTTTTACTTCAGTAAAGGAAAGAACACCCATAATGCCTGTGAAAAGCTGTGTAAATTTTATGATGACAATGCTGTGTAAGAATGACAGTGTCAGTAATGGTTCATGAAACTGTGTTGGTGATTTTGATCTTAATGATGCTTCTCGATCAAGGAGCCCCACTAAGGTTCATGACAAAAAAATAAAGGCATTGATCAAGTCAAACTCACATTGCATGACATGAGAGATTGCAGAAACACTTAACATCCATCATTCAAGAATTCATGACCACTTGAAGAAGCTGGGATAAGCAAGCTTGATATTTGGGTTCCTTATGAACTCAAAGATGAGTTCACTGATGGTGCATATAAGCAACTGCAATATTCTCATTAAATATGAAGAAAACAATTCTTTTTTGAAATGGCTGATAAATGGTGACAAGTAGATTGTTTCCAACAATGTGACAGTGTGCAAATGGTCTTGGTCTAATATAATGATTTACCTCAAACAACGGCAAAAGCAGACATTTATTTGAGGACGTTTATGCTCTCAGTGTGGTAGAATTTTAAAGATGTATTTTTTGAGCTACTATTAAGGAACCAAACAATCAATTTAAGTGTGTGCTGTAGGCAATTAAACAGTTTGAATGAATCCATCATCCAGAAAGGTCCAGGGCTTGTTAATTGTGAAGAAATTGTTTCCCATTGTGACAAGGCAGGCAAGATCACACACAAGTTTGATCACCTATCAAAAATGACTGGAGCTTGGATGGGATGTATTGCCACACTCACCATGGGATGCTGTGCCACACCTGCCTGACCTTGAACAGACATCCATTTACTTTCTTCTTTTCAAAACTCTCGTGTGGTATAACACTCAGTTTTTCTCCAGTAAAGGCAGGTCTTTCTATTAACAAGGAATTATGAAGCTTACTGGAAGATGGCAAAAGGTTATTGAACAAAATGGGCAATATATTACTGATTGATCTTTGCTCTTTATATAAATGCATTACCTTTGATAAACAGAAAAAAATATGTCATGACTTTCCTGACCACCTATTACATACCTTCTCTCTGCTTTAATTTATTCATTTGCACAGTTGGTTTACTAACCAAAGCAGAGAATTAGTATGATTTAAAATACATTAAGTATTTAAAAGTGTCTCAGACATAGTAGATTTATAATGCTGCATATTACTATCATTTTAGTGTTTGTGATTGCATGCGCTTGTCTATTTTATGTTAACTGTGAGGAATACATTATTGAAAAAGATAGTTCTGATTGAAGATAATTCCAGGGTGGTTAGGGAAATGAATAAGTAATATAGATAATTAAACAAATAATGTATGTTTTGGCAGGTGCAAGTCCAGATTTTGGAATACTTACCCTAAATATAGGAAAAATAGTATAATAATAAATTGATAGGTAATGGTTACTATAAAATACTGAACATTTAGTTCTCATCAGTTTAAAATCTTCAATAAAAATAAAATATTCCATATGATTTTCATAGACATTCCAAAAAATCACATAAAAGTAATTATTTCAGTTCTTTAAGAGTTCCAGCTACCCATGTATTATTCATGTGAACAAAATTTTCCAGTAAATTTCAAAAAAGTAAATACCTCGGAGCAAAAGTAGGAATACTGCAAAATTCTTAACGACTGTCATCAATTTATTTCTTTTAATATTATTCAGACTTCCTCAAAAGTGAGAGAAACCTTTTCAAAGATTGAATCCCAGTAGAGTATTATTTGCTTCAATATTTTTTCCCTAGTAATTGTACGATAGGATGATCACATGAGTGTCTGTTACTGAAAAGGAGTACAACTAATTGCTTGGTTGAATTGTTTCTGAAGACAGGAAAAGTTGTATATTTGCTAATAGTCACATATGTTTTGCTTGAGTATGGATGAGCATTCAATACTATTTATTTATTTAGAAATATTTATTTATTCATTTTCCCTTTGTTTTTGCCCTTGTTGTTTTATTGTTGTGGTTATTACTGTTGTTATTGATGTCTTCGTTGTAGGATAGGACAGAGAGAAATGGAGAGAGGAGGGGGAGATAGAGAGGGAAGAGAAAGATAGACACCTGCAGACCTGCTTCACCGCTTGTGAACCGACTCCCCTGCAGGTGGGGAGCCGGGGGCTTGAACCGGGATCCTCTCGCTAGTCATTGTGCTTTGCGCCACCTGCGTTTAACCGCTGTGCTACCGCCCGACTCCCCTCAATACTATATAAAATTATCTGAAATATTAGTATGTATCCAAAGGACTTTTATGTAAAAAAAAAAAAAACTCTAATGCAGACATCATATAAAAATAGACAATTCTAGTAGTTACTAGGGCAGATAAGAGATTTAATAGTAAAATGTGGGTAGTTGAGGGTGAATGTCTGTACTGCCTGCTTTGTACTATGCATTTTTTACTGACTTATCAAAATTTTAAAAACACAGTAAAGATATCAATGATATAAAGGCTTTGTATGCTTCACTTTAATTAATTTGAAAGGCAGATGTACTATTTCTTTCATTTGGGCAAAACTTGTTTACTGATCTTATGTCAGGGTGTCAGGGCTAATCATTCTGAAGGAATGCTATTTTTCCTAAAAACCATCATAATTTAGCTAAAGTCCATTTGCACCATCTGCAACTGTGCAAAATACTGCATAAAATATCAATAATAACAATATTTGGCATTTCATGCTTTCAGAGTTTTTGTTCAATCAATACTAGATTGCTCAAGACATCAGTAAAACTGGAGCTAACAGACAATGCAGCTGGATAAACACATCTTTATTTCACAGGAATTATGATACCTTCTTTGGAGACATAGTATTCTCGTTCTATTAATAAAAATAAACAATATATAAAACGAAGTCAGTCTCTTTTCCAGTTTAATTAAAGGGATGTTGATTTTAATGCTTCATTGAGTTTACTTTGTCCCTAACCAAATATGCAATCATAATTAAATGAACTGTGGGCAATGTTACAGATTCCAAATCCTCTCCTTCCTATACTTCAGGGAATGAATGCACTATAGAACATCAATATTTGTGTGCAAGTATGTAGGCTACATGGTCACCTGTTTTAACCAAAAAGTGATGTATGATTTAAGAATTATTACACAGGGACTGGGTGGTGACACACCTGGTTGAGTGCATGTTATCATTCACAAGGACTGAAGTTCAAGTCCCCACTCCCCACCTGCAAGAGGGGAGCTGCATGAGCAGTGGAACATTTCTCTCTCCCTCTCTATCTCCCACTCCCCTGTCAATTTCTCTCTGTCTTTATTAATCAATAAGTAATAAATAAAAAAGAATAAAATCATTAAAATGATTACTGTTCAAAATAATCAGGATTTCTTGATGCTAAGACTAGATTGTAGTTAAAATATAGGTAGAATTTAATTCATGGTTAATATTAAAAGAGATATACAAGAAACAAGAGACACTAATTTTTGTTGCTGTTTGTTTCTTTGTTTATTTCAAATTGCTTTCAGGGCTATCACTAGGGCTTGATAACGGCACTACACATGCATGACTCCTGGTCATCGTTTTTCCCCTTCTTCTTTTTTTTTTTCTTTTTGATAGATAAATATTGAGATGGAAGGGAGAGATAAAGAGGGTGAAAGAATGAGAGATACCTGCAGCAATGCTTCATCACTGGTGAAGCTTCCCCCTTTGCAGGTGAGGACCAGGGACTTGAACCTGGGTCTTTGAACATGGTAATATGTGTTTTATAGTTGTGCATTGCCTTGCACTGAGAGACTAGTTCTTGAAGCTAGTCTATGAGTAGTTATTGAACAGAATATATTTTAGTAATTAATTTTATAGGAATACATGTTACAAAGGACGTGTGTGTGTGTGTGTGTTACTTAGAAGTCTATTAGTGTCATATATTTAAGACCATTTTTTGGCACACAGAAAAAGAGTTCTTGCATTTGGATAACTATAGATTTCAGGACTCATTCTACAACCATCAAAAAAAAAATTCACAGAAGAACTGGGAGATGGGGTGGCCTGTTTGGCAAACAGAAGGGTCCTGAATCTAAACAGCCAAAGACTTCTCCCATTGTTATTCTACTATGCTCCAACAAACTGTGATATAATGTTACTCAAATGTATTTCACTATCAACATGCTCCTCAGAGACATTTATCTTAAGCAAAATTGAACTCTGTAATTATTACTCAACATTATTTTCAAATGCAGAGCAATGATTTTTTTCTCTATCTAATGTAGTTCATTATAAGGAACTAAGAGCTACATTATATGTACTGAAAGGAAATTTCACAAGAGATTTTACAAACCATTATTAGTG
Source organism: Erinaceus europaeus (assembly GCF_950295315.1). Lineage (NCBI taxonomy): Eukaryota > Metazoa > Chordata > Mammalia > Eulipotyphla > Erinaceidae > Erinaceus > Erinaceus europaeus. The sequence continues at coordinate 17,396 of NW_026648046.1, read as the reverse complement.
AATGTGCACAAATGTGAAGGATAACTTTGTAAGTCAAGAAATTATAAGTACTGAGTGGGGGAGATAGCCTAGTTGTTATGCAAACAGACTCTCTTGCCTGATGTCCCAAAGTCCTAGGTTCAATCCCCCGCACCACCATAAACCAGAGCTGAGCAGTGCTCTGGTGTTTCTCTGTGTGTGTATCTTTCTCTGCATCTCTCTAAAAACTGAAATAAAAAAGAAATTATAAGAATTCTGTTTTGGAAACAAGTGCTGGCAAGAGTGTTAGAAAAAAAAGAAAAGAAATATTTCTACATGGCTGGTGACAATGTAAGTAGTCCATAACCTATGAAAAACAGAATGGAGATTCCTCAGAACATTACAAATGGATCTACACCGTGCTCCCAAGGATTCACCTAAAAAGAATAAAAGCAACTGTTTAAGGAGATCTGTGTACACCTATGTACATAACAAAACTATTTGTAATATTGGTTCAAACTTGGAAACAACCCAACTGACTAATGGCAGATAAGTGGGTAGGAAAGTGACAAAAAATGATGAAAAAAAAATTTTTTTTGGCCTAATGTTGTATAAACTTGAAGGAATCACGTTAAGTAAAATAAACCAGATGGAGAAGGAGGAATATAAGATTTTACTTATAAATAGAACTCAATAAGTAATGGAAGAAAAGGGAAACACAGGTTGAATGGTGGACTAGGTATAGTATATTGTAACAAAGTAAAATACTAGGGTGTGGGTATGGAAGCAGTTGGAGAGAACACTGAAGACCCAGTGCACTACTATGAAGAATAACTTAAGAATAACTTGGTGCCAAGAGTGATATGTAGACATCTGTCATAGAAATATAAGAAATGTACCCATGTGTCTATAAGAAAATAATTTGAGAAAAAAGAACAATTCCTTTTGAAGATATAGATATATAGGAATTTGAGATACAAGTATTGTGTTAAATAAAGCCATGGTTGGACACAATGGGTTATTAAGAGAATCCTGAGGGCAGAGCCAAGATGGCAACTGGAATGTAGCAGCATCCATGGGCTGACATCAACTGATAGAAAGCCTTGAAATCCTGGCCTTCAGCAGGACAAGCAAGGAGGCATCCTAAAGGTAGACCAGGGAGGTGATTATAATTCAATTTGGGTTAAAAATTAGAGCAAAAAGAAAGGAAATTTCTTGATTATTTCTCTCAGCTCCCCTCTCCCCATAACCAGACCCCCGGGGTAGGGAGCTGCTGCTAGCAGGCTCCCCGTGCAGCTCCTTTCTTTACCAAGATTCCTGGCCCTCCAGGGTGCCATTAAACCCTGCTTCCAAATTTCTAGGCTATTTCTGTTGTTCCTCTGAGTAAGGGACTTAGAACCCTCGCCTCACGTGAGCTTAATGTGCAGCTTGGCGATACGAGAATCCGGCATGAAGCCCAGCCAGTCTAGCTTGGCGTTACTCTCGATCGCACTCTGTCATTTCACAAACATCTCATAAAAACTGCAGCAAAGGTGGGTGCGAGGAATCACATCATTGCAAGACTGGCCAGCTCCTCATGGGGCGCGAGCGCTTCCACACTATGATCATCATCTCTGGCATTATGCTATTCCACTGCAGAATACTGTGCCCCAGTATGGTTCCATAGCCCCCATGTCCACTTGGCCGATTCCAAATTATATTCCTCCATGAGGATAATTTCTGGAACCATCCGTTCCACCCCGGTTCCATGGCTGCCAGTTCTTAGCAACATCGCCCCGCCAGATATTTGCAGGGATGCGACATCATCTAAGTTCATTTCCCACGTCTACGCTCGACTGGACCTGCCAATATACGCGGATATCTTCGCCCACCCTGTCCAACGCTTGACGTCTCGTCACCCAATCTGGTCCCCTATGCCTACACTGAACTTCTCTGTTCCAGACTCTTGGAAACAGAGTTGGCAGTCAGCTGAGGTAAAGAACAAACACCTCATCACAGACCCCTGCAAGCGTCAACCCGGCTTTGACCGTTATGATTGGGCCCTCCTAGCACGTTATGATTGGGCCCTCCTCAATCGCTATCAAACAGGCCATGGCCGGTGCGCCGCTATGTTCCATCGCTGGGGAGCCAGAGATGACCCGAACTGCCCCTGCGGCTACAGACAGACTATGACCCACATAGTCAATGACTGCCACCTCTCCAGATTCAAAGGAGGTCTCGAAACTTTACATCAGGCTCAACCTGACGCTGTTGACTGGCTACTATGGAAGAAGGGCAAACGCTAGAAGAAGAAAGGGACTTAGACCCATTCAAGTGACAATCAGCTAATTAAGCAAGCCTCACCCAGCCTGGGAAATACTGCTTGAAAGTTTTTTTTTTTTCTTTTTTTCATTTTTGTTTTGTATTGTGTTTTCTTTCTCAATCAGTTGTCTAGACTAAATGTACATAGGCTAACAGGGAGCTGTCCAAGCTGTAGACCCATTGCTTGGGCTTTTTACTCTGTTCTATTTTACAAATACTATTATATATACACGCATATCCCTTCCCTTCCTCAGGTGACCAAAATTAATTCTTAGTATACTTTCATTGCTAGATGACAAGAATTATCACCTACTGTGAGTGAAACTTGTCTCACTTTTCATACCTCCTCTATACACTATGGATCTTCTCCCACCTCCAAGCCAATTTTATATATATATATATATATATATATATATATATATATATATATATCCTTTCACTGCTTTTTTTTTTCTGTTTCCTTATTTTTTCTTTTCTCTATTTTTTCCCCTGCCTTCCTTTCTCCCTTCCTCCTCCCTCTGCCTTCTGAATTCACTGATACTTATTTGTAAACTCAGAGCGGACTCTCTTGTGTGTGTCTCTGCTCTACTTCCCTTTCCTCTCTTGCTACCCATAGAATCTATAGTGGACAGTAGATTTGCATAATTGTCTGTTCCTGCTATCCCTTTTATCCTTTCTCTTTATTTTTCATTTAGATTTGGTTGCTATTTTTTCTTGAACTGGAGACACTGTGGGACTAACTGGTATTGGTTAAACTGCTTAAGTCACTGCTTTAGTTATTATTGTAATTTCTGAGGGTGGTGATTGCACTTGTTATAAAGGTATTTAGTATAGTGTGGCTTGTACATAAAACAAAGCAACTGAGGGACAACAGAACATAAAAATAAAAAACACATTAAAAATGGGTAGATCAAGAACAAATAAAACTGCTAATACAATGAATGAAGACAAGAGCCTAGAAAAAACTACAAATCAGCCAGAAGTAACCATAGATAAGAAAAGCATGCAAGCAAAAATAAATTTATTAATCACAGAAATGAAAACAACTTTGGAGGAAAGGAATAACAGTATTAGGGAAACAACAGATGAGACCCTCAAAATAAATACTAACTACCTTGTGGCAATTAGAAAACTGAAAGCTGAAATAGCTATAATGAAGAAAGCAGCCGAGGGAAGGGAAAGCAGACTAGAAGAAGCAGAAAACAGAATTAGCCAGACAGAGGATGAGGTAGATAAAACTAAAAAAGAGGTGAAAGAGCTCAAAAAGAGATTGAGAGACACTGAAAACAACAACAGAGACATATGGGATGATCTCAAAAGAAGTAACATTTGTATAATTGGCCTGCCAGAGGAAGAAAGAGAGGAAGGGGAAGCAAGCATTCTAGAGGAAATTATAGAAGAAAACTTCTCAGACCTGAACAACCGAAAGGACATTAAGATCCAAGAGGCTCAGAGAGTCCCAAACAGAATCAACCCAGACCTGAAGACATCAAGACACATCATAGTCACAATGAAAAGAAGTAAGAACAAAGAAAGGATCCTAAAGGCTGCAAGAGAAAAACAAAAAATCACATACAGGGGAAAACCTATAAGACTATCAGCAGACTTCTCTACCCAAACTCTAAAGGCCAGAAGAGAATGGCAAGATATCTTTCGAGCCCTGAATGAAAAAAGGGTTTCAAACAAGGATAATATATCCCGCTAGACTTTCATTCAAACTAGATGGAGTTATCAAAATATTTTCAGACAAACAACAGTTAAAGGAAGCAACTATCAACAAACCGGCCCTGAAAGAGGTTCTAAAAGACCTCTTATAAACAAGAACATCATTATAATACTTGCAACATATCAAATAAAAACTTGTTGAACAACAGCACTACAACACATTAAATCCATAATATCACTAAATGTCAATGGCTTAAACTCACCCATCAAAAGGCACAGAGTGGGAGGATGGATCAGAAAACATAACCCAACCATTTGCTGCTTGCAAGAATCCCACTTGACCCAACAGGATAAACAGACTTAAAGTGAAAGGATGGAAAAGTATCCTGTAGGCTAATGGACCACAAAAAAAGAGAGGAACAGCCATTCTCATCTCTGACACAATAGATTTTAAATTAAATAAAGTAATAAAAGATAGGCAAGGCCATTACATAATGATTAAAGGATCAATCAGCCAAGAAGGTATAACAATTATTAACATCTATGCACTCAGTGAGGGACCATCTAAATACATCAAACACCTTCTCAAAGAACTTCAAAAATACATCATTAGTAATACAATAATAGTGGGAGACTTTAACACCCCACTATCACAATTAGACAGATCAACAAAACACAGAATCAACAAAGAAACAAGAGAATTAAATGAAGAGATGGACAGACTAGACCTCTTGGACATTTTCAGAGCTCTTCACCCCAAAAAATTGGAATGCACATTCTTTTCAAATCCACACAACACATATTCAAGGATAGACCACATATTAGGCCACAAAGACATCATCAATAAATTCAAGAGCATTGAAATCATCCCAAGTATCTTCTCAGACCACAGTGGAGTAAAACTAACATTTAACAACAAACAGAAAATTATTAAAAGTCACATAATTTGAAAACTAAACAACATACTGCTCAAGAACCACTGGGTCAGAGAGACACTCAAGCAGGAAATAAAAATGTTCCTGGAAACAAATGAAAATGAAGACACAACCTATCAAAATATTTGGGACACAGCTAAAGCAGTATTGAGAGGGAAACTCATAGCCATACAATCACATATTAAACAACAAGAAAAACCCCAAATAAACAACCTTACTGCACACCTTAAGGACTTAGAGGAAGAGGAACAAAGGAACCCTGAAACAACCAGAAGAACAGAAATCACTAAAATTAGTGCAGAAATAAGCAACATCGAAAATAAGAGAACTGTACAGAAGATCAATGAAGCCAAATGTTGGTTCTTTGAAAAATAAAACAAGATTGACAAACCCCTAGCCAGACTCACTAAACAAAAAAGGGCGAGAACTCAAATTCATAGAATTGTAAACGATAGAGGAGATATCACAACTGACACCACAGAAATCCAGAAAATCATGCGAGACTTCTATGAAGAACTATACGCCACCAAGCTACAAAATCTGGAAGAAATGGAACAATTCCTAGAAGCATATGCTCTTCCAAAACTGAACCAAGAAGAACAAAACCTAAATGAACCAATAACAGACAAAGAAATTGAAACTGTTATTAAGAATCTCCCCAACAACAAAAGTCCAGGACCCAATGGCTTCACAAACGAATTATACAAAACCTTCAAGAAACAGTTAATACCCATATTCCTAAAGCTTTTCCGTAAGATTGAAGAACAGGGACACTCCATTCCACCTTCTTTGAAGCCAACATCACTCTGATACCCAAAGCAGATAGAGACACAACAAAAAAGGAAAACTACAGACCAGTATCTCTGATGAACATAGATGCCAAAATATTAAACAAGATCTTGGCCAACCAGATACAGCAACATATCAAAAAGATTTTTCATCACGAACAAGTGGGATTGATCCCAGGAATGCAAGGCTGGTTCAACATCCGTAAGTCAATCAATGTCATTCACCACATCAATAAAAGCAAAGGCAAAAACCACATGATTATCTCAATAGATGCAGAGAAAGATTTTGACAAAATCCAACACCCATTCATGCTCAAAACTCTACAAAAAATGGGAATAGATGGGAAATTCCTCAAGATAGTGGAATCCATATATAGCAAACCAACAGCCAACATCTTACTCAATGGACAGAAGTTGAAAGCATTTCCCCTAGATCAGGGACTACATAAGGCTGCCCACTATCATCATTACTCTTCAACATAGTATTAGAAGTTCTTGATTGCCATAGCAATCAAGAAAGAATGCAAGAAAAAGAAATCAAAGGAATACAGATTGGAAGGGAAGTAATCAAACTCTCACTATTTGCAGATGACATGATAGTATACATAGAAAAACCTAAAGAATCCAGTAGAAAACTACTGGAAATTATTAGGCAATATAGCAAGGTGTCAGGCTACAAAATCAATTTACAAAAATCTGTGGCATTTCTCTATGCAAACACTAAAACTGAAGAAGATATCTAGAAATCACTCCCATTCACTGTTGCAACAAAATCAATAAAATACCTAGGAGTAAAGCTGACCAAAGAAGTGAAAGACTTGTATACTGAAAATTATGAGTCACTCTTCAAGGAAATAGAAACTGATACCAAGAAATGGAAAGACATCCCATGCTCTTGGATTGGAAGAATAAATATAATCAAAATGAATATTCTCCCCAGAGCCATATACAAATTTAATGCGATACCCATCAAAGTTCCACCAAGCCTCTATAAGAAAATAGAACAAAACCTACATTCATTTATCTGGAACCAGAAAACACCTAGAATTGCCAAAACCATCTTGAGGAAAAGAAACAGAAATGGAGGCATCACACTCCGAGATCTCAAACTATATTATAATGCCATCATCATCAAAACAGCCTGGTACAGGAACAAAAATAGGCACACAGACCATGGGAACAGAATTAAAAGCCCATATCTAAACCCCCACACCTATGGACATCTAATCTTTGATAAGGGGGCCCAAAGTACTAAATGGAAGAAGGAGGCTCTCTTCAATAAATGGTGCTGGGAAAACTGGGTTATAACATGCAGAAGAATGAAATTGAACCACCTTATCTCACCAGAAACAAAAATCAACTCCAAATGGATCAAAGACCTGGATGTCAGACTGGAAACTATCAAATACTTAGAGGAAAACATTGGTGGAACACTTTCCCAACTAAACCTCAAGGACATCTTTGATAAAACAAACCCAATTGAAGGAAGACTAAAGCAGAAACAAACCAATGGGACTACATCAAATTGAAAAGCTTCTGCACATCCAAAGAAACTATCACACAAACAAAGAGACCCCTCACAGAATGGGAGAAGATCTTCACATGCCAAACATCAGACAAGAGACTAATCACCAAAATATACAAAGAACTCAGCAAACTTAGCACCAAAGAAGCAAATGACCCCATCCAAAAATGGGCAGAGGATATGAACAAGACATTCACTTCAGAGGAGATCCAAAAGGCTAACAAACAAACGAAAAACTGTTCCAGGTCGCTGATTGTCAGAGAACTGCAAATAAAGACAACATTGCGATACCACCTCACTCCTGTGAGAATGGCATACATCAAAAAGGACAACAGCAACAAATGTTGGAGAGGCTTTGGGGACAGAGGAACCCTTATACATTGCTGGTGGGAATGTAAATTGGTTCAGCCTCTCTGGAGAGCAGTCTGGAGAACTCTCACAAGACAAGACATAGACCTTCCATATGACCCAGTAATTCATCTCCTGGGGATATACCCCAAGGATTCCATAATGCCCAATCAAAAAGATGTGTGTACATCTATGTTCATAGCAGCACAATTCATAATAGCTAAAACGTGGAAGTAACCCAGGTGAAGCTGTGGTACATATACACAATGGAATACTATGCAGCTATTAAGAACAATGAGCCCACCTTATCTGACCCATCTTGGGCAGAGCTAGAAGGAATTATGTTAAGTGAGCTAAGTCAGAAAGATAAAGATGAGTATGGGATATCCCCACTCATCAACAGAAGTTGAGAAAGAAGAACAGAAAGGGAAACTAAAAGCAGGATCTGATTAAATCGAGAGCAGGGCACCAATGTAAAAACACTGTGGTGAAGGGAAGGGTGGCCATTGGGCTTCCTGGCACAGCGGAGGGTGGGGGGGGCGCAGGTGGGTGGTGGGGATGGGACATAGTCCGGTGGTGGGAGTGGTGTTTATGTACAATCCTATTAAAATGTAAACATTATATAAACCACTATTTAATTAATATGAGAGGCGAAAAACTGATGATATGTCTAGAACTTCTTAAAACACAGACTGAATCTTTTTAATACATAGGCTGTCTTTGATATGTTGTCTCTCCCAAAAGCCTAGACCAGGGAGAACAGAAGCAACCGACAGCACAGCTGTATACAAGATGCTGGGTACTATACCCCAAACCCTATCAAAGGGACTTTCCAAAGTTAACCCTATCATCAAATAATGTGATGATAACAATAACTATCCATTGTCTTCTTGAACCCTAAGACAACAGGAACCTCACATTTCCACTATAGAGCCTATATTTCCCCCAGTCCTAGAACCTTAGGGTGGGGCCCACTTTTCTGCATGCTGCTCTCAATTCAAATCAAATAATATTGCATCCGCGGATCGCAACCTAATCAACACAATGAGTGCCACCCCAGCATGCTTTACTTCAGACTGTGACAAGAGACTTCAGGTGTGGAATGATAACCCTTCAGCTTCATCACTCGGGTGAGACCTTTCCATTCATAGTATTCTCTAATTCGATTCCAGGTGTTCCACTCCCCAATAATGTCCCCAAACCTAGATATAGTCCAGGTCCCCTGAGATAGAGCATAGGTTCACCCGTGCCCATAAACTAGGGGAAAAATATATACCTGAAAGCAGAAGTACACAAGAGCATGCAAGGAATACTCCCAACACTTCATCTACACTATTACAGTCTTCAGGTCCATGATTGTTCAACAATTTGTTTGGCTTTGTATGTTATCTCTCTTTTCAGTCACCTGGTTCCTGATGCTGACCAGACTTCCCTGGACAGACGACCTCATCAATGTGTACTGGAGCGCCACTTCCTCAGAACCCCACCCTACTAGGGAAAGAGAGAGACAGACTGGGAATATGGATCGACCAGTCAATGCCCATGTTCAGCGGGGAAGCAATTACAGAAGCCAGACCTTCCACCCTCTGCAACCCACAACGACGCTGGATCCATACTCCCAGAGAGATAGAGAATGGGAAGGCTATCAGGGGAGGGGGTGGGATGTGGAGACTGGGTTATGGGAATTGTGAAGAATTGTACCCCTCTTATTCTATGGTTTTGTTAATGTCTCCTTTCTTAAATAAAAAAAAAAAGAGAGAATCATGGTTATGTTACTGGTTACAATGGCCATATATGGTCATGGAGTTTGTCATACACAGGCAAATGTTCCCCTAGAAACATGTTGCATAACTATAAAGCATGGAGGTTGAACTGCCAGTTACTCTGGAGGGCATTGACACTGCCCCAATCTATTTATACTATAATGGTGTTAGAAAGGAACTGATGAGAATTATGGACAACTTGGGCAAGAAAGAGATTTACACGTTCTAATAAGATTCTACAGTAATATATTCAAAGACCCACTAGTGATCATCATGTCCAAATGCTGCCACTCCTAGTATCTCCATGACCTTTGTAATAGCCCATGTATAGACATTCTTAAGTCCTCAATGCCTCCATTACAATCACTCTTATCATCAGTTGTGTTTTTATTGCCTTTGAAACATAGTGCCTCACCTACCTCTCAAGTGTTAAAACCTTGACCCAAGCTATCCATCAGCTAGAAAACTGCAGCTGCTTCTAAGCAGGTTTCTCTGATTCTGACATCGCCAAAAAAAAAAAACCATTTAAATAGTACCACATATCCTTTGCACTATGTTCATTGGTTTTCCAATTATTGAGAGTAAAAAGCTGGGTATTTAAAATGACCCATGATAGACTATAGCTACTCCCATTCTCGTTTCCCAAGAATTCACTTCTTCCTCTGGATAATCTTCAAAGAATTTTCATCATGATCATGACATACACTTATCTCTTTATTGTTTTATTTTTCACAGTAGACTGTCTGATGCATGAAATTAGGGAATTTTGTTTACAGTTTTCTTTGTATATGTATACATCTGTATTTATATATTTAAATGTTGTTCCCAGGCACTAGAATGCTACTGAGTACACTGCAGGTGTTTAGTAAACACTTTTGAAATTTAAATTTATACATACATATGTACATAGGTATATACATGTAAGAATGTTATCAAGAAAATAGATCCAAATAATCTATCTACATTATAACCAATTATCTTATGCCTGTCCTTATGCAATGTCATAGGGACACACACATCAACTTAATCATGTTTTACCATTAGTTATATTAATTTGAAGTCACATGTCTGTTAACCAGAGTACAAATTCCTTGAGAATGAGGGAGTTATATTTGAATTTATAATTTTACCTAAGCTTAAAAGAAATGTAGCATCTTACTCAAATACCCAGCACAGTTGAAAATTAAACTTATGTCTCTCCACATATATTTAAAAAATATTTTTATTGGGAGAGAGGATAATGGCTTACGGTACTATTATTAACATGAGTAATTTTCTCCTCTTACCATGATAGGTGTCTGAAAAACCCTCTTACCACCAACTTAGGTCTTTTTCTACCAACATGCACCAGGCCCCCAATCTTCCAGCCATCCTTCCCCAGAAGTAAAGGTATTTTGATGCAACTCACCAAACCCAGTTGAAGTTTTACTTTGTGTTTCCCCTTTCTTTTCTTGCTTAAGTTCCTCCTCCACAAACTTTTGACTGAGAAGATTTTACACTTTTCACATTGTCCTTCCAGTACCTAATGCAATACTGTGCACGTAGCAGAAAAGGGGTTCAAGTATTTCTTATTTACAACTTCCTGTGTAATCCTTTAAGAGAAACATATGACTTCCTTAGTTCTGGATTGGTTTGTTTAAACAAAATGGTTAAACAAAACACAACAGTTAAAATCACTATGTATGTACACAGTGTTTAAAGATATTTAAGATGACTGGATCATTTTCCCTGCTATAGCTGCCACCAAGAGATCTCATGCTGCTGTCAGCTAATTCTTACTGCAAGAGACAGCAGTAGAAAGAAAGGAAGAACTTTCAGTGCTTTATTTCTCTGGTACATGCCCAGAAATATGCTAAGAATTTTGCAGGATACTAAAGACAAAAACAACTGGGTTTAAATTTAATTACCAAGGTTATGCTGACATGAGTCCAACAAGGAACAAATTTTATGCAGAATTATTTGGGTTGAAATATTGTAAGCATATGACATATTTTTACAAACTGGTCAGGGCTCATAAAGTAATGCACTTGCATAGTGTGCTACATTCCATGTGTGCATCTCAGGTTCTAGGAGGAAACTTTGGTACTGTGGTCTCTTTCTCTCCCTCTCTCCTTCTTTCATCTACTATCTATCTTATCTGCCTACAATTATCTATCTATCTATCTATCTATCTATCTATCTATCTATCTATCTATCTATCTATCATCTACCTATCTATCATCTATTATCATCTCTCTCTCTCTTTCTCTCTCTGCCTCTCAAACTCTGTATATCTTATCAAATGAAAAGGTATGACTGCCAGCACTAGTAAAGTAATGTAGGCACTGAACCCCAGCAGTAACTGTGGTGATTGAATCTCTCTCTCTCAATGACTTTACCACAGCGGGGAAGCAATTACAGAAGCCAGACCTTCTACCTTCTGCAACCCACAATGACCCTGGCTGGGTCCATGCTCCCAGAGGGATAGAGAATGGGAAAGCTATCAGGGGAGGAGGTGGGATATGGAGATTGGGTGGTGGGAATTGTGTGGAATTGTACCCCTCCTACCCTATGGTTTTTTTTAAATTAATCCTTTCTTAAATAAAAAAAATTTAAAAAAAGAAAAAAGAAAAAAAAAGAAAAGAAAAGAAAAAAATTTAAAAAATGGTAGTATTTGAGAAGAGATTCACCTTTTATGTAAGGTAAGTTAATGACAAAAAGCTAAGGTTTTTTGTTTTCATGAAATGTTAACATGATAATGATCATTATTCAAAATACAAAGGTAATGCACTGACATCCAATATATTTGGGCAGTGACAGATCAACATAGGTAACTGTGTGTTTACTGTAGGACTTCTGAGACCTCAAGATTTTTCTCAGAATTTCATCATGAGAAATGTTCAGCAGGTACAACTATGGCCTATGTAAGTACTTCAGAAAGGAAATTGTGTGACACATCACATCAGTATTTGTGCATCTTCCTTTGCCCCTAGTCACCTGGACAGCTTCTAAAGTAAAGATTCTTACAGGATGAAATGTAACACTTTAAAAACATCATTTATTGCGTTGGTGAAAAAGCCATAATTCATTTTTGTATAAAAAAACAGACAAATATGTTATGACTTTCTGACAATCCAACAGATTCTTTTGCATCAATGTGAATAGTTATGCTAAAAAAAAACAATCGATAAAATAACCCAAATAAAATTATTCCTTTGGGGTTTAGGAATAAAAGGAGGACCAGCAAGTCTAACAATAATATACAAAACAAGAGTGATCAATTTTAAAGAAATATTTTTTTTCATTAAGCAGATACACTAATTGTCAAAAATTTGCATTATTAATAAATAAACCACTTATAGTGCCTCCATGTAACTATGATTTTCAAAAAGAAAAAAAAATCAGTTGTCCCTACAGATACTACCTTGAAAAAAATGTGCAAAAAGAAAAAATGTGCAAAACTCAATCCTTACATTTATCTGATCCAAATATCAAGAGAAAATGGAAAGTAAACAAGGTAACAGTATTGAAACCATATATCCCCAATTTCTTAAATTCCCATTTTGGTTTATTTCTAAGGTTCATCACTTGATAGAGGACTTTTTCTTCCTCTGACTCAGATATAATCTAGATCTCACTGGTAAAGCAGTAAGAAAAAGTTGTTATTTTTCTTATTTACAGTTTGTTCACTAACTATATTAGGCAACAGTTATTTCAACAATCTCAACTACATGATTACACCTCTTGAACATTTACTTTATTTCTAGTGGGATAAAACTCTTTCCACAGTTTTTGGAATGTAGAGTAAAGTAAAGCAAATTATTATGGGAGAAGAATTATTGATTCTCCTGTTATAATGGTGTATGTTTTAGCTTTGATAAATGGAGTTTCATTAATTTATATTTAAGCCTTGAAGTTTTTTTCAATACCTTTATTGGCCTGTGTTGTTTTAAGTCACATGTGTTAAGAGTGACTGAACTTCCCATTCTCTTTTTCTCACTATAAAGCCTTGACTGATGCTATCAAATCTGACCTTCAGAAAACATATAGTTACCAATAACTTGCTTAGCAAACTTTAACAAATACTTTCATTAACCTTGTCCTCATAGTTCCTGCCTGAGTACATATGCACAAATTAATATATGTAGACATATATAAATATGAGTGGAAAAGTTGATATGAAATTACATCTTAACCTCTGTATTTTTAAGAGTATGAAATTATGATTTTTCAACTCTTTAAAGAAGAACCATGGGTGCATATTGAAATCTGTTGATGACTGCCATCATAAAATGCTATAATCAACTACTTGACGCATCCTCTTTTTTATTTTATTTATTATTTATTATTTGGATAGAGACAGAGAAAAATTGAGAGGGAAGGAGAAGGCAGAGCAAGACAGAGACAGGGAGACACCTGCAGCTCTGCTTCACCATTCATGAAGCTTTTAGCCCCTGCAGGTGGGGAACAGGGCTTGAACTCAGGTCCTTGCACACTGTAATGCGAGTGCTTTACCAGGTGAGCCACTACCTGGCCCCTTGAAGTATCCTCTATCAAGTTAAGTTGAATGATTACAAGAAAATTATTAAATGGTAAAGTTAAGGAAATTATGATTCATCTTCATTTTTCTGTGTTCTTACAGTACTCCATGCTTCTGTTACACACAAAAAAAAATTTCTCTCGAGCTTTGTTTATTTTCCTCCTCAGTATTTATCAGAATATTATTACTCTTACATATTTTTAAAAATATTTTATTTTATTTGTTCCCTTTGGTTGCCCTTGTTGTTTTATTGTTGTAGTTATTATTGCCGTCGTTGTTGGATAGGACAGAGAGAAACAGAGAGAGGAGGGGAAGACAGAGAGGGGGAGAGAAAGATAGACACCTGCAGAACTGCTTCACCGCCTGTGAAGAGACTCCCTTGCAGGTGGAGAGCCGGGGTTCGAACCAGGATCCTTATGCCTGTCCTTGTCCTTTGCGCCACCTGCGCTTAACCCGCTGCGCTACAGCCCGACTCCCCTACTCTTACATATTTGGGAGGTAGATTTTACTCTTTTATTTTGCATTTGAGAAGAAGGCTCAGACGCAAGAAAATGGGAAGAGGTAGAATTATATTACTAATTGGATTTGTCTGATGCTAAAACTCAAGTCCTTCTTGCTTTGATTTTTCAAGATAGATGCATAACACATGTTGAATCAAATGCAGATTTTTTTCTTTTGTAAACATGGCATACCTAAAAGTTTCCTAAAATATTTTCATTTTTATGAGAACCATAAAGAGCTTATCTTTTATTTGTGAATTTCACAATGGGATACAGTGAGAGTTAAATACAACTATGCAAAGTGAAATCACATATGTGTTTTAAATAAAGAGGCTCTGGATGATGTTTACTACTTAGATATAATGAAAGCAGAAATGGTTCTTATTTTTAAGGTCACTAGCCCAGAAATTTATAAATAAAAATACATTTGTATTTGTCTTTAAAATTACTTATAACAGATTTCCATATATTTTATTACATTAACTATATATATTACATATATGTATATATATAACTATAAATATTACATTAACTATATATTTCCATATATTTTATAACATTAACTATATAACATTAACTATCGATTGTCTTTTTGAACCCTAAGACAGCATGAACCTCACATCTCCACTATAGAGCCCCTACTTCCCCCAGTCCTGGAACCCTTGGATAGGGCCCACTTTCCCATATGCCTCTCCCAATCCATATCAAATAATATTGCATCTGCCGATCACAACCTAACCAACACAACGATTGCCACCTCAACATGCTTCACTTCAGACTGTGTACAGAGACTTCACGTGTGGAATGACAACCCTTCAGCTTCATTACTTGGGTGAGACCTTTCCTTTCATAGTATACTCTAATTCCATCTCAGGTGGTTCACTTTCTAACA
Organism: Erinaceus europaeus; assembly: GCF_950295315.1. Classification (NCBI taxonomy): domain Eukaryota; kingdom Metazoa; phylum Chordata; class Mammalia; order Eulipotyphla; family Erinaceidae; genus Erinaceus; species Erinaceus europaeus. The sequence goes on along the minus strand of NW_026648046.1, from coordinate 2,202 downwards.
AAGTCCCATAACCTAGATATACACCAGTTTCTGTGAGAGAGAGCATATGTTCACATGTATCCATAAACTACTGCAAAATATATACCTGAAAGCAGAAGTACACTAGAGTTTGCAGTGAGTATCCCCCTAACACTTCCTCTCCACTATTCCAAGCTTTGGGTCCATGATTGCTCAACAATTTGTTTGGCTTCGTATGTTAACTCTCTTTTCAGTCACCAGGTTCCAGATGTCATCAGGATGCTGGCCAGGCTTCCCTGGACTGAAGACCCCACCAATATGTCCTGGAGCTCCGCTTCCCCAGAGACCCATCCTACTAGGGAAAGAGAGAGGCAGACTAGGAGTATGGACCGACCAGTCAACACCCATGTTCAGTGGGGAAGCAATTACAGAAGCCAGACCTTCTACCTTCTGCAACCCACAATGACCCTGGCTGGGTCCATGCTCCCAGAGGGATAGAGAATGGGAAAGCTATTGGGGGAGGGGATGGGATATGGAGATTGGGTGGTGGGAAGTGTGTGGAATTGTACCCCTCCTACCCTATGGTTTTCTTAATTAATCCTTTCTTAAATAAAAAAGAAAAGTACTTATAACAGATTTCCATATATTTTATTTTAATAAATTCATTGCATTAGAAAATTAGTACTAGCAGGTGGTGGCACTCCTGTTCAAGCCCCCTCCCCACCTGCAGGGGGGAAGCTTCACATATGGTGAAGCAGTAATGCAGGTGTCTCTATGTCTCTTCCTCACTAACCTCCATTCCCTCGCTACTTCTCTCTATCTCTATCAAATAAATAAATAAATGAATAAATAAATAAAATATTTTAAAATGTTCTTTAAAAAATTAGGACTAGCAAAATAGCTTATCTAGGTTGTGCACTGCTTTGCTAAATGTGCCACCCAGATTTAAGCCTGATTGCCAACACACTGAAGGGAGATTTTGGTACTGTGCTCTCTCTGTCTGTCTCTACATGAAAATGAATTTTTAAATAAATAATTTTTATTAGTTTACTGTGTTCAAGAAAGGTGGCATTGTGTGTGTGTGGGTGGGGGGCATGTAAGTGAAGGAAAAGCCCAAGGAAGAAAAAAAAAAGCCCAAAGCTTTAACAATGTTCCTCATCTTGCTTTTTCTTTTTTTCCTTCTTCTTTCTTTCTTTCTTTCTTTCTTTCTTTCTTTCTTTCTTTCTTTCTTTCTTTCTTCCTTCCTTCCTTCCTTCCTTCCTTCCTTCCTTCCTATCTACCTATCTATCTATCTTCTTTTTTTTACAGGTGTAAATGCATATTGTATTGCTTCTAAATGCATCTCTTATACAATTCATTTTTGTACGGGAAAGAAATGTACTTTTTGTTAATTTTTAAATGGCTTTTATTATGCTATTCCAGCATAATTTTTAAGTGATTTTATTGGGGGAGTTAATGATTTATAGTATTGTTGTTGACATGGGTATATTTTCTCATTTCTCTGGATTGGTGCCTATGGAACACTCTCGTCCTCAATTTCAATTTAGGCCCCGTTTCATTAGACACGAGGAGACCAAGACCCTCTACACTCTCCCCTCGCCCCTTCTTCCCCAGAGTCATAAGCTTTGGTGCAATGCAGTCTCCATTTCACTTTGTATCTTCCCTTTCTGTCCATGTTTTTTAAGTTCCACCTATAAGTGAGACCATCTGGCATTTGTCTTTCTCTTTTTTGCTTGTCTCATTTAACATGATTCTTTCAAGTTCCATCCATCCCCATCTTTCTCTTTACCAACTTAGCATTATGACAAAAAAACTATACTAATAATCTAGTATAAAACTAATATTTTAATATAAAATTAAGCAAAAATTTTCATATTTTAGTATCCATTCATAAATATTTGTTTAAGTAATGAACAAAATGGGCTATTTCATATTTAACACAGTTCTACCATCCTAGGTTGCATTTAGGTATAGTTTTATGTTTTTAATATCATATTTAACTATTATAACTACATTGGGAATTGTGATAGTAATGATAATATCTTATTAAAGTATTATCTTAACAAAGTTACTTGCTCAAGAATATTCATCCAATCAAATATGAGAGCCAGGAGAGGTACCCATGGATTTCAAATCCAAATTTGATGTTCACTCAATTTTTTCAGACTAACATGACAACAGTGGATTCTTATAAGATTTTCACCCTCTGCAACCCACAACAACCCTGGATCCATACTCCCAGAG
>NW_026648045.1:0-20891 GCF_950295315.1 Erinaceus europaeus | reverse complement strand
GAATCCTGGCTGACGTGGTGCCCGTCCCCAAGGGCCCCTGAAGAGTCGGGCACACGTGGATCCCGGCTGATGTGGCGCCCGTCCCCGAGAGCCTCTGACCGTGGTGCCCGTCCCCAAGGGCCCCCAGAGGGTCAGGCAATGAATCCCGGCTGACGTGGTGCCCGTCCCCGAGAGCCCCTGACTGTGGTGCCCATCCCCAAAGCCCCCAGAGGGTCAGGCACGTGTGGGTCCCGGCTGACGTGGAGCCCGTCCCCGAGAGCCCCTGACCGTGGTGCCCGTCCCCAAGGGCCCCCAGAGGGTCAGGCACGTGTGGGTCCCGGCTGACGTGGAGCCTGTCCCCGAGAGCCCCTGACCATGGTGCCCGTCCCCAAGGGCCCCCAGAGGGTCAGGCACGTGTGGGTCCCGGCTGATGTGGAGCCTGTCCCCGAGAGCCCCTGACCATGGTGCCCGTCCCCAAGGGCCCCCAGAGGGTCAGGCACGTGTGGGTCCCGGCTGATGTGGCGCCCGTCCCCGAGAGCCCCTGACCGTGGTGCCCGTCCCCAAGGGCCCCCAGAGGGTAAGGCACGTGTGGATCCCGGCTGGGCTTCCTTGCCTCAAAGTCCAGGTATCCAGACAGCCCCCGTGACTGCTCGTCCGAGGACGGTGGGAACAGACCCCTTTTCCTGGGGCCGCTGAGAGGCCCTGCGGACACCAGCCCCCCCCTTGTCCTGGAGACCCGGCCGGGCTGGTTCTGTCCCCGGCAAGAAAGGCTCGGGTGCCTCCGGACACAGTTCGCACAGTCACCCCAGGGCGGGCTCTGGAGGCCGTGCAGACAAGCTCTGGAAACTGCCCGTTTGTTTGGACAGGCTGACATTTCCCTGGCCTTTCACCAGAGCCGATGTCCCGATATCCGGGAAGAAGGTGGCTGTTTGCACAGCTTCAGCCCTCTGCCTCGGGCCCAGTTCCCAGAGCGGGGGGGTCTGCAAGCAGGGTGGAGACAGCAGGGCCAGAAGGGGTGGGGGAGTCCTGGCAGGCGCTGGGGCCTCCAGGTCTGTTGTGACTGGGCTCTGGAGGGCAGGTGGACGGGAGCCAGTGGGGCCACACAGGTGTCAGGGTCACTCAGGTGTCGGGGTCACACAGGCGGGTGGGTCACGCAGGTGGGTGGGGTCACACAGGTGGGTGGGGTCACTCAGGTGGGTGGGTCATGCAGGTGTTGGGGTCACACAGGTGGGTGGGGTCACTCAGGTGGGTGGGGTCACACAGGTGTTGGGGTCACTCAGGTGGGTGGGGTCATGCAGGTGTTGGGGTCATGCAGGTGTTGGGGTCACACAGGTGGGTGGGGTCACGCAGGTGTTGGGGTCACACAGGTGGGTGGGGTCACGCAGGTGTTGGGGTCACACAGGTGGGTGGGGTCACGCAGGTGTTGGGGTCACGCAGGTGTCGGGGTCACGCAGGACGGTGGCTCAGGGAGCAGAGACCGGGCACCCGACCGCGCTCATTTCCACAGGCTGTGCTCTGTGCCGAGTCACCTAGGATCGGGCACACTGTCTGCGCCAGCCTCTGCCAGGGGCCTTGGCATTGGTGGGCTGGGGGCTGTTAGAGGCTGCCTGTCTGAGGGGACATGGCACTCCTCTGTGGGACTAGACGGCCATTTCCCTCCTGGGCTGCCCCGGCCGGTCCGTGGAGGCCCGAGAACTGCTGTGCCCCTGGCCCTCAGCCCGCACCCTGCAGAGGCCCCTAGCTGCTCTCATGGGCCCTGTCCTCTTCTTGCTCTCTTCATCTTTCTATTTATTACTGGAGATAGACAGAGAGAAATCGAGAGGGAAGGGGAGACAGAGACACCTGCACACCAGCTCTACCACTGTGAAGCTTCCCCTCTGCAGCTGAGGACTCGAACCTGGGTCCTTGCACACTGGCAGAGTGAGGTCGGGTCCATTACGGTGAACTCTAACCATTGGGTTTTCGAAGAAAAGCAAGCTCCCAGTTAACTCAGTTATGATAATGATTAACTACTGCTACCCTAAACTCTATCTAAGACTACAGGCAACCTCTTCCACTCTCTTTAAAATTCGTATTTCTCCTGGTCCTGGAGCCTCTGGGACTTGGCTTGTATTTCTCCATGTTTCTCCTCTCTGACCCCTTCCCCTGTTGCACTGCCTCTGCTGACCTCAACTAAGTCAACGCTACCAGGGCCGCCAGGCCAGCTATGCCGCTCCTGACTGGTTACTGGCTCCAGCCGGAGACGTCAACTCCCGATTCCTCTCACGTATTGAGGCCTTTCCTGGCACGCGGGACCTCCTAGTCCCATTTCAGACGGCACGCTTTCTAACGCAGTTATAGACACTAGATGTGGGCGAGGGCCGAGGGGACTGGGCATGTGTATCCATAAGCTGGGGCCAATGATATACCTCAAAGTAACAGTGCTTAATAGCCTCTGTGATTAGACATAAACTAACAAGCTCAGCAAGCAAGAAGAAAGATCTAAAAAGACACCATAAAATGTCTGATTAAATATTTATTTATTCAGCTTTTAATTTCTTTATTGGGCAATTAATGTTTTACATTCAACAGTAAATACAGTAGTTTGTACATGCATAACATTTCTCAGTTTCCCATATAACAATACAACCCCCACAAGGTCCTCTGTCATCCTTCTTGGACCTGCATTCTCCCCCCTCCACTCCAGAGTCTTTTACTTTGGTGCAATACGCCATAAATATTTACTGCTTAGACCTGGACAACCCCCTCCTACCCCCCACTTCACTTCCCTCAATCCCTCAACTCATCTGACTACACAAGAGGAAGTAAGATCTATTCTTCCATCCTTTTAAATCTCGTCTGACAGACCATCAGCATTATTCTTAGCCCTTGCTAAGCTTCAGAGGAAACACTGCAACCAGCCACGGGTTACGCGGGCAAGTGCAATTACTGTCCTCATGACAACCTTTGTTAGGTCTTTTTTGTTTTTTAAGCCTTTATTTATTTATCGGATAGAGACATCCAGATAGCAAGAGGGAAGGAGTGATAGAGAGGGGGAGAGACAGAGAGACACCTGCAGCCCTGCTTCACCACTCGCAAAGCTTTCTCCCTACAGGTGGGGACCAGGGGCTCGAACCTGGGTCCCTGCACATTGCAACACGTGCACTCAGCCAGGTGTGTCACCACCTGCCCCCTTCTTTCTTCTTCTAGCGTCTGCCCTTCTTCCGTAGCCAGTCAACAGCGTCAGGTTGAGCCTGATGTCAAGTTTCGAGACCTCCTTTGAATCTGGAGAGGTGGCAGTCGTTGACTATGTGGGTCATAGTCTGTCTGGAGCCGCAGGGGCAGTTCGGGTCATCTCTGGCTCCCCAGCGATGCCCCCTAATATTTTTATTTATTACTGGATAGAGACAAAGAGAAATTGAGAGGGGAAGGAGAGATAGAGAGGGAGAGAGACACTGTAGCACTGAAACTTTCCTCTTGCAGGTGGGGACCGGGGGTTTGAACCTGGGTCCTTGCCCATTGTGATGTGAGTGCTTAACCAGATGCGCTATCTCCTGGCCCTTTTTCTTAGAATCATCAAACAAGTAAATGCAGAAAAACTTGAGATCCCACTAAAACCCTGGGCCTATTTCCTTCCCAACTTAGGGCCAGACCCCACAAACCTTATGCTAGTTTGGCTGTGACACGTGACACTCACTGCTTTCACAACTGGGAGAAAGTCAAAGTTCATCACACAAAGAAGGGATGACAAAAGTTGGATAAGGGCAAGAGACTGGCTCACAACTACGGCGTTTTTGGCCACTACCATCACCTGGGGTCCTAGCGAGGGATTATGGGATTCCCCCAAAGATATAATGGGCCTAGACCTCTAATAGACCCTTACTCTACCACTAGGAACAGCGTCACAGGCCATCTGGGGCCTCTCCAGGACCTGCCCTCACTGCAGAGCAGCCATGGCGGGGACTCCCCACTCTCTGAAGGGAGGCTGGGCAGCCTGCTCTGCCCCTCTGACACCATCTTCCCAGATGAAGTTTCTAGTCCACTCCCACGTTAACTACCAAACTCAAGAAAGATTACCAAGACATGGACTCCTAGGAACATTCCTAAAATAGACACCCTAGACCCTGTCTACCCTAAGGCGCCTGCTCTCACTTATATAATCCTACTTTCTGGCTCCTGATTATTAAACAGTTGTCCTGCTTTCTATCTCACCGCCTCTCAGCCACCAAGCTGCAGGTGCTACCATGACACCTTCCAGGCAGGCGCCCTCACCCGTGTGTCCTGGAGCCTCCCCTCCCCAGAGCCCTGCCCCACTAGGGACAGACAGACACAGGCTGGGGGTGTGGGTGCACCTGCCAACACCCATGTCCAGCGGAGAAGCAATGACAGAAGCCAGAACTCCCACCTTCTGCTCCCCATAAAGATTTGGTCCACACATCCAACAGAACAAGTGACAGGAGAAGTCAACTTCTGTGCCCCATTACACTAGAACCTGAAGCATTTGCCACTAGGAACCTTGTTTTTATATCATCAGTGAAAGGCACACAAATCTGGAAAACACCAGAGGAAGCCAGGCGCCGTTTCTCTTACCTGAGAGAGAAGAGGGAAAAGCAGAGAAACCCAGAAGCAGTACAGGTAATGCAGGTGACTTAGCAAGAAAAAAAGCCAAGACGGGGCCATGGAAAAAATAGGAAAACATACGTGTTTGTGTGTCTGTGTGTGTGTGTGAGTGTATGCGTGTATGTGTGAGTGTGTGTGTGAGTGTGTGTGAGTGTATGTGTGTGTGTGAGTGTGTGTGAGTGTATGCGTGTGTGTGTGAGTGTGTGTGTGAGTGTGTGTGAGTGTGTGTGTGTGTGAGTGTGTGTGTGTGAGTGTGAGTGAGTGTGTATGTGTGAGTGTGTGTGTGTGTGAGTGTGTGTGTGTGTGTGTGTGAGTGTGAGTGAGTGTGTGTGTGTGAGTGTGTGTGTGAGTGTGTGAGTGTGTGTGTGTGAGTGAGTGTGTGAGTGTGTGTGAGTGTGTGTGTGAGTGTGTGAGTGAGTGTGTGTGTGTGAGTGTGTGTGTGAGTGTGTGTGAGTGTGTGTGTGTGAGTGTGTGTGAGTGTGTGTGTGAGTGTGTGAGTGTGTGTGTGTGAGTGTGTGTGAGTGTGTGTGTGTGTGAGTGTGTGTGTGTGAGTGTGTGAGTGTGTGTGTGTGAGTGTGAGTGTGTGTGTGTGTGAGTGTGTGTGTGTGTGTGTGTGTGTGTGAGTGTGTGCTTATGTTTTTGTGTAGATAAATAGTCACAGAATCAGCCCAGGTCGGTGACCCTGGGAGAACCACTGCAGCTTCCGAAGGAGGGAGTGGGGACGCAGGGAATTATACCTCTGTTATCCTACAGTTTTGTAAGTAAATAGTAAATCACTAGTAAAAGACAATTGTGACAAAAAAGAAGTTATCTCAGGTGGCTCTGTGGTGCAATGGATAGCGTGCTGGAGTTCTAGTGACAAAAAGAAGTTTTCTTCAGCAGATGTTGCTGGGAACACTGGACAGCTACATGTGGAAAAGTGAAACTAGACTTCCACCTGACACCGCACTCCAAGGTCAAATCAAAATGATCAAAGGTCTGGATGTTAGACCAGAAACTCTAAACCTGTTAAAATATTGGTGAAACTTTGCAGAACCTTCACATCAAAGATACATTTGGAGGGGGTCGGGTGGTAGCTCAGCGGGTTAGGCACAGGTGGTGCAAAGCACAATGACTGGCGAGAGGATCCCGGTTTGAAACCCTGGCTCCCCACCTGCAGGGGAGTCGCTTCACAAGCGGTGAAGCAGGTCTGCAGGTGTCTGTCTTTCTCTCCCCCTCTGTCTTCCCCTCCTCTCTCCATTTCTCTCTGTCCTATTCTACAATGAAGACATCAATAACAACAACAATAATAACTACAACAATAAAACAACAAGGGCAAAAACAAAGGGAAAATGAATAAATAAATATTTAAAAAAAAGATCGGTGTAAGGGTCCCGGTTCGAGCCCCCACCTCCCCCCTGCGGGGGAGTCAATACGCAAACGATGAAGCAGGTCTGCAGGTGTCTGTCTTTCTCTCCCCCTCTCTGTCTTCCCCTCCTCTCTCCATTTCTCTCTGTCCTGTCCAACAACAAATGACATCAACAATAACAATAATAACCACAACGAGGCTACCACAACAAGGGCAACAAAAGGGGGGAAAATGGCCTCCAGGAGGAGTAGATTCATGGTGCAGGCACTGAGCCCCAGCAATAACTCTGGAGGCACAAAATAAAAAGATGCATTTGGAGACTCAACCCCCTAGGCATGGGAAATGAAAACAAGAGTAAATAAACGGATTATACGAAACTAAAGAGCTTCTACACATTGATAGCAAACTGCACAGAGAGAGCCAGGCAGCCCAGTAAATGGGAGGAGATATTCTCACATCTCACGTCAGACAGACGGCTGGTATCAGACATCTGTGCAGAATCGGTACAGATGGACAAAAGACGCAAAAACAGCCAGATAAAAAAGTCGGCCAAAGAACTAAACAGACAGTTTTCTAAAGAAGAGACACACATGGCCCTCAGACACAGAAAGAAGTGCTCCTCTTCACTCCTCAGGAGAGAAATGCTAATTAACGCCACACTGAGAGCCCGTCTCACGCCTGAGAGAAGGGCCCTCCACCAACACACCAGGAGAGGACGGGTGTGCAGAGGCCGTGGACAAAAGGGACTCTGCCCCACTGCGGTGGGATCGCAGACTGGAGCAGCCCTCTGGAGACTGTGGACGGTACTTAAACAAATGAAAATGGAATGACCTAGGACCCAGCAACCCCATGCTGAGGCGTTTATCCAGTGGAAACTAAACACTAATTAGAAGGGACACATGTCCCCGTGTTCACAGCTGCGTTGTTGTAATAGCCAAGTGTGGAAGCAGCCTAAATGCCCATCCACAGATGACTGGCTAAAGAAGACATGCTGTCTATCTATATTCTATGGAATACTACTCTACCATCAAAAAGATGCTATTGTGTTCTTTTGGACAAAGTGGATGGAACTGGAGAGGATGATACTTTGAGAAATAAATAAATAGTGAGAAGGCACCACTGCATGGTCTCTCTCATGTGTGGGACCTAGAGGCTAGATGCACATAAACGTGAACAAATGCAGAAGCAAGCAGACTGCTTGTAAGGCTTGTGAGGACTCTGGTGTGATCCCTGGGAGCTGGGAGGGTGGGACACACTGTAATCTTCCAGTCCTGCACTACTAATCACGAATAAAAGCCAAATCATAGAGGAACACTACTTTGGGTCACGACACACAGGGTGGAAGGTAGGTGGTCTGCTGAGCCCCGCTGCGCCCCCACCATGCCCTGTGCTGACACGTCGTGCTCCGCCTTCCTCCGTGAGGTCCGCAAGGCCAGCAGCGCAGCCTCCTGCCTTCCTAAGTGCAGCTCACCTCCACCCTCAGGGCCCTCTGCCCGCCTCACCCCTGCGGCTCGCGCCCAGGCTCCTCGCTGGGCTTTGCTTGTTTTCTGCCTTCCTGTTCCTCCCTATGGCCTAGGTGACACCATCCTGTATCTTCACTTTATATAAGTGCCATGAGTATTTCATGTAGGTCTGGCTTAGTGGAAATAAGTTCTTTTAAATATTGTTTGTCTGAAGCTTATCTGTCCCTCTCTCAAACCTGATTTATAACCTAGCAGGATAAAGTACCCTTGGTCTGAGATCTTTTCTTAAATTCTTTTTTATTACCTTTATTTATTTATCGCATAGAGACAGCCAGGAATCGAGAGGGGAGGGGATGTAGAGTGAGAGACAGAGAGACACCTGCAGACCTGCTTCACCGCCTGTGAAGCGACTCCCCTGCAGGTGGGGAGCCGGGGGCTCGAACTGGGATCCTTACGCCGGTCCTTGGGCTTTGTGCCACCTGCGCTTAACCCGCTGTGCCACCGCCCGACCCCCCATTTGAATCTACTTTTATCTAGTGGTCTGCAAATCCCTGTCTTTGATTTTGTCACTTAACTATTGTGTGCCTTGGGAAATTTAGGTTTGGATTCATTTTCCTTGGAGTTCCACAAGCTTCCTGGATTGGGTGTGGCGGGTAGTCCCAGCTCCTAATTTGGGGAGATGCTCAGCAAACATTTCTCTAAGTGTGAACCCATCCCATGACCCTTTATGGCTCCTCCCTTTTGTGCCCATGACGCTAACATTGCTGCCCTCAACAACCTTCGTTGCTCGCTGTGTTTCTTTCTGCTTGCTATTCATTCTAGGAGGCTCCCTCTGTCTTTCTGCTCTCAGTGTTTCTTTCTGCTTGCTGTTCATTCTGGGAGGCTCCCTCTGTCTTTCTGCTCTGCACATTGACCTTGGGGTCAGTCATCCTGAAGGCATCAGCCTCTGCTCTGCTTCTGCTCTCAGTCACCGAGCTGTTGGCTCTCCTGGCCTCTTGTATTGGTTTTCCCATAGTTCCCCTCATTATTTATCTGAATTTGGTGCCGCCTCCCTCAGGATGGCCTCCATGTGGCAAGCGTCCCAAGGATGCGGCTGCCAAGTCGTCGCTCGGAGGGCTCTGCAGCTGTGCCGAGCTGCGGCTTCCTTCAGGCTGACGTCCTAGCTGCAGGTGCCTGCCTCTGTCTTCCTACTATTACTTTCTGTTGTTACTAGTGATCTGATGTGGATTTAAAAATGGTGAGATAGTAGAAGTATGATCCCACACCATTCCCTCCCCCGAGCTCTGTGCCTATTCCCTCCACTGGAAACTGCTGCGGTTCTCCCCCGGCATGGCAGGGCTGCTTTCTTCCTCTCCCTCTCTCTGTCGCCAGCTCCATCTCCATCCGTCCATCTATCTATTTCCCCCATTTGTCCCCTATGTTCCTGCCTTCACTTCCTTTCAAAGTCGTACTCAAACCTACTGCTTCTGGAATGACCTGCCTTTCCCTGTCTTCTCTCTGATAAGGGACACAGTGCCCGACGTCTGCTGGTGTTTCCAGATCCATTTCCTTCCTTATTATTCTTTTTTTTTTCCTTTTTAATTGGGGGGATTAATAGTTTACAGTCAACAATGAAATACAGTAACAAAAAGTAAAATACAATAGTTTGTACACGTGTAACATTTCTCAGTTTTCCACATAACAATTCAACCCCCTCTAGGTCCTCTGCTGTTGCTGTGTCATATTGGTTTGCTTCCCTTCCCCAGACCTCTGAGAGAAATGGTTTGGCCCCTGCTAGTTTCACGCCCCTCTTTCTCCCCGCCCTGTATGCTAAGGACGTTCAGAGTCCCAGCAGCAGCAGCAGAGGGAAAATGATGGAGAAGCACATGGTGTGGTGATTTGCCCGTTCGTGAATAAAGATTAAACTGCAGCTTCTCAGCCCAGCCGTGTGTCCTCGAGTCTGTCTCTACTGCCACGACGTTAGCCCGGCCTGCTAGAGCTCCGAACTTTAACGACACTCTGCCATCCTGTTCCAGGACCAGATCCCTCCCACCCCAGAGTCCTTGACTTTGGTGCAAGACACCAACTCCAGTCCAAGTTCTGCTTAGTGTTTTCTTAATTTCAACTTCTTTTTATTTATGTCTTATTAATGATTTAATAATGATAGACCAGACTGTGATAAGGGGCACAATTCATACGATTCCCACCACCAGATCGCCCTACCCCGTTCCCTCACGGGACCTTCCTGTAATTCTCGATTCTACATGGAGAGCAGGGCGGCTGTCTGCCTTTGGAAGGCCTGGCCCGTCACCCAGACTCCACGCTCACAATGCCTGGCAAAGGCTCATTTGCCAAGGCTCTGCCAGACCTTGAGTCTGAGGCTGTCAGTCTGTCCTGAACTGACGGGAGGACTCTGGCAGCCGGTGGCTCTGGGCCTTTCTCTGTGGCCGTCCCCCAGCATGCTATTGCTCTGGGGTGGGGGGTCCCCCAGGGACTGTCTTCAGCTGTCTGCGACTGCCACGTGGCCTACACATCCCCTCTCCCTCTTTTCTCTCCGCTCCCGTTGAAAGTGGATGCAGGGTGGGTGTAGATGAGGTGAGCTGTGCAGAGGCAGCTGAACCGTGAAGGTGCCAGCAGCCATGCCTCCTGAGAGGCAGACCCCCCACCCCAGGCGAGCAGGGGCAGCAGAAGCAGAGTGCTGAGAGCCCAGGGCTGACCACTGTGCCCTCTGCCCACGGTGCCCACTCTCTTGACTCTTGTGTGTTTTTTTGTCTTATCTTTATTTATTGATTAAACGGAGACAGTCAGAAATAGAGAGGGAGGGGAGATAGAGAGGCAGAGACACCCACAGCCCTGCTGCACCACTCGCAGGTGGGGACCGGGAGCTAGAACCCGGGTCTTTGTGTGCCGTGACAAGTGTGTGCCATGCCCGGCCCCTCCTGACTCCTACATTCATTTACAGATCGGTAAACCAGAAAGGTGGACTGTAGCCGCCCTGCTGAGTCCCAGAATATTCTGGATGCCAGCCCGCTCAGATCTTAGCCTTGAAGTTATTCTCTCTACTGGCTGTCCCGACGAATCCCGCTGTGCTGTTTGTTGCTTCCTTCTTTTGCTGGCTTGACGCTTAGTTTGTTCTTGGTGCTTTCTTAAAGTATAAAGTCAGGTTGTTGACTTGAGAATCTTCTTTTTAGTGTAAACATTTATAAACACAAATTTACCTCTTTGATCTGCTGTTCTCGCACTCATCATTTTGGGTGGGCTGTATTCTCATTTATCGCTGATGGTTTTATCATCTTTTGGTATATTGGGTGTTTAAGAACGTGTTGCTTAAAGATCCGAACTTTCTCTAAGATTTGGGAGAAACTGGTGTTACCCCTGGTGGGGGGCACAGCCTGTGGGCGGTGGGAGAAGCTACACCCTATAATCTTACCACTGTGATCCGACCACAGGAGAGAGAACCCACCCAGAATGCACTGTCTAATTCTACATGTATGTGGGCTTTCTGGTTTTCCTTGTGTTCTTAAAATATTTATTTATTAATGATGAATTCACCTTCTTCATCTCCTCTCAGAAGGAGCTTGAGGGAATCCTGTGAAGTGACATCATCCCGAAAGAGAGGATGAGTATGGAATGATCTCACTCGCAGACACACGTGGAAAAGATGAGAAGGGAACACGAACAGAGCCGGGACTGGAGCTGGCGTATTTGCCCAGGTAAAGGCCTCTGGGTGGGCTGGGCTGGGGTGGGGGCTCAGGTGCTGGAGCATGACGGTGGAGGAGGTTGGGGGTGGATTATTATGGGGAGCCTGGGGATGCTATGCATGTGCAAGGTACTGCATTCTACTGTCAGCTGTAAACCATGAATCCCTCCAATAAAGAACAAGAAAATGCTTCCCTGGTCCCCACCTGCAGGAGGAAAGATTTGCAAGTGGTAAAACAGGGCTGCAGGTGTCTCTCTGTCTCTCACCCTCTCTCCCCTTTCCCTCTCAATTTCTGTCAGAGAGAGAGAGAGAGAGAGAGAGAGAGAGAGAGGGAGGACTCAGGCAGCCTTTTGGCGTGTTCAGTGTGCAGGATTGAACCCAGGGCCTCCCACATGTAGGTCCTGTGCTTTGCCAACGTGCCGTCCTGTGACTCTCCCGGGCTCTTGATTTCTACTTGCTCGTGTGACAGGAAGGACACTTGACCTTTGACGTTTGAGCATTTATTAAAATTTGCTCTGCAGAAGACTTTCACCTTGAGGAGCTCAGAGGCGCCAGGCTCAGTCCCCAGCACTGGCATAAACCAGAGCCGAGCAGGTGAAAGAAATAAAGTGAAATAAACGAAACCTGGTTTTGTAGCTTCTGTTTCCTTACTCATCTTCTGTCTGCTCGGCCTGCCGGCTGCGTGAGTGTGACATGAGCCTGTCTGCGGGTGTTGCGTCACCGACGGTCTCCAGCCGCTCCCAGGCTCCTTCACAGCTGCACTGTGACATGGGCAATGACTAAGGCCCGTGGCACACACTGGACTGTGACGTCCCCAGAAGGATGCAGACCCCTCTTCCCTCCTCCTGGCTCCATCGCACTGCGGGGAGGCTGAGCTGTGCAATTGCAAAACTGTCTGTAAAGTGCTTCCCACAGAAGCCTTGGCAGCACGACTGCATTTGTACTTAGATGAGGTAGAAGCAGAGTGGCCTGGGGTGCCCAGCCCCGGCATAAGGAGCCTTCCTGCTCCTCCCTTCACAGTAAGGACCCAGGGCAGGGAAAGAACCCAGACTAGATAGAGAGTGGGAGGGAAAGACGCAGCAGATGTTCCTGCTTTGACTTGTTTGCTTTGGCCTTTGGCCTGAAGAGAGGCTGAGCTCACGGTGCTTGCAGGGTGGTGAGAGCTGTCAGCTGGCGCCTGCCCAGGTACGGAGCCTCTGTGGCATCCCCTCATTCCTGGGGAGGTAGGGACAGGGGGAAGGAGAGTTTCTCCAGGACCAGAAGAGACAGGCCAGCGGGATCGAGGGCTTATCTGGGTGAGTAACGAGGGCCCAAAAGGTGTCCTGGATGTCAGTCCCCTGGTTCACCCCGTGTGGACACATAGAAGCTGTACTTGACTCTACCCCTGGAGGACACGCTGAAGTCTCAGGGATTGGGGCTAGAGGTGTGCCCACCATAACAGGGGGCTGGAGAGAGAGGGGGGAGAGGGGGGAAGAACCAGAGCATCACTGGTACATGCAATGGCAGGGATCAAACTCAGAACCCCATGTTTGAGAGTCCAGTGCTTTACCCACTGTGCTGCCCACTGGGCCACACTCACTTGGCTTCTAAGCAGCATTCAATAGAAAAGAAACAGGTCCACACGACTCCACCTTACTGCACACTCTGCACTGCTCGGTCTGGATGTAAGGAATTCTCCGGTCAGGTCAGAGCCTGCTCGTGTCTGCAGGTCAGAGCTGCTGTGACTGAGTGGCAGCTGCAGGGGGACTGCCCAACAATACAGACTGGAAGAGAAGTCAGACTCGCCCTGTTTGCAGATGACATGATAGTAAATGTAGAAAACCCTAAGGAATCCAGCAGGAAGCTTTTGGAAATCATCAGGAAATACAGTAAGGTGTCAGGCTACAAAATTAACATTCAAAAGTCAGTGGCATTCCTCTGTGCAAACACTAAGCTAGAAGAAATTGAAATCCAGAAATCAATTCCTTTTACTATAGCAACAAAAACAATAAAATATCTAGGAGTAAATCTAACCAAAGAAGTGAAAGACTTGTATACTGAAAATTATCAGTCACTACTCAAGGAAATTGAAAAAGACACAAAGAAGTGGAAAGATATTCCATGTTCATGGGTTGGAAGAATTAATATCATCATCAAAATGAATATACTACCCAGAGCCATCTACAAATTTAATTCTATCCCCATCAAGATCCCAAGCACATTTTTAGGAGAATAGAAAAAATGCTACAAATGTTTATCTGGAACCAGAAAAGACCTAGAATTGCCAAAACAATCTTGAGAAGAGAAATCAGAACTGGAGGCATCACACTTCCACATCTCAAATTGTATTATAGGGCCATTGTCATCAAAACTGCTTGGTACTGGAACATGAACAGACACACTGACCAGTGGAATAGAATTGAGAGCCCAGAAGTGAGCCCCCACACCTATGGACATCTAATCTTTGACAAAGGGGCCCAGACTATTAAATGGTGGAAAGCAGTGGTCTTCAACAAATGGTGTTTGAAAAAAATGGGTTGAAACATGCAGAAGAATGAAACTGAACCACTGTATTTCACCAAATACCAAAGTAAATTCCAAGTGGATCAAGGACTTGGATGTTAGACCAGAAACTATCAGATACTTAGAGGAAAATATTGGCAGAACTCTTTTCCGCATAAATTTTAAAGACATCTTTGATGAAATGAATCCAGTTACAAAGAAGACTAAGACAAGCATAAACCTATGGGACTACATCAAATTAAAAAGCTTCTGCACAGCAAAAGAAACCACTACCCAAACCAAGAGACCCCTCACGGAATGGGAGAAGATCTTTACATGCCATACATCAGACAAGAGTTTAATAACCAACATATATAAAGAGCTTGCCAAAATCAACCACAAGAAAACAAATAACCCCATCCAAAAATGGGGAGAGGATATGAGCAGAATATTCGCTAAAGAAGAGATCTGAAAGACTGATAAACATACAAAAAAAAAATGCTCCAAGTCTTTGTCAGAGAAATGCAAATAAAGACAACAATGAGATATCACTTCACTCCCGTGAGAATGTCACACATCAGAAAAGGTAACAGCAGCAAATGCTGGAGAGGTTGTGGGGGTCAGAGGAACCCTCCTGCACTGCTGGTGGGAATGTCAATGGGTCCAACCTCTGTGGAGAACAGTCTGGAAAACTCTCAGAAGGCTAGAAATGGACCTGCCCTATGATCCTGCAATTCCTCTCCTGGGGATAGATCCTAAGGAACCCAACACACCCATCCAAAAAGATCTGTGTACACATATGTTCTTGGCAGCACAATTTGTAATAGCCAAAACCTGGAAGCAACCCAGGTATTCAACAGCAGATGAGTGGCTGAGCAAGTTGTGGTCTATATACACAATGGAATACTACTCAGCTGTAAAAAAAAATGGTGACTTCACATTTCTCACCTCATCTGGGATGGAACTTGAAAAAATCATGTGAAGTGAGATCATCCAGAAAGAGAAGGATGAATATGGGATGATCTCACTCACAGACAGAAGTTGAAAAACAAGATCAGAAGGGAAAACACTAAGCCTAACTTGGACTGGAAATTGCGTTTTGCACCAAAGTAAAAGACTCTGGGGTAAGTGGGGGGCGGGGGGGGGGGAGAGTTCAGGTCCAAAAAGGATGACCGAGGTTGTGGGGGTTGTATTGTTATATGGAAAACCAGGAAATGTGAGGCATGTGCAAACTATTGTATTTACTGTCGACTGTAAAACATTAGTCCCCCAATAAAGAAAAAAAATGACAGAGCAGCAGTGAATTCTGAATATGGAACTGAAGGTTCTAGAAGGGCATTGTGCATGTGGGGGTGACCTCTCTGGCAGAGCACACCTGTCACCATGAGCAAAGACTTGGGTTCAAGCCCTGTCCTCATCTGCAGGGTGAAGCCCCTGAGTGGTGACATAGTGCTCAGGTGTCTCTTTCTCTGTCCTCTCGCATCTACTGCCAAGGTGGTGGATTTGCTTTGCAGGTACTGAGTGCTAACCCCGCTGGCAATAAAATTAAAGTAATAAAGAAAAGAAAAGGAAGAAATAAGTAATGAAAGAAGGAAAGAAAGAAAGAAAGAAAAAAAAGAAAGAAAGAAAGAAGGAAGGAGGGAGGGAAGGAGGGAGGGAAGGTGGGAGGGAAGGGAAATGTCACCCTGTAGCTCAGTATTCTGTCTTGGGGAATGTGGCCATTTCCCATGGTCCTCCAGGAAATTCCCCTGCCACTCAGCAGTTAGTGAGCCTTCGGGTTGGTGGATACCTGCTGCCCTTCTTCTGCACTTCCTCTGCAGGTCTGAGGTTCTTTTCAAAACAAACAGCAGCAAAGAGTAGTCCCTAAGCGCCATGGCTGTGCTACCTGTGTCTTCCAACAGCAGGGACGGAGGGCAGTGTCACGTGACCTGTGTGGAGGGCAGAGTGCAAAGCCTCCCCTTGGGAGGGAGCTCAGGTCAGACCCTGATGACCGTTGACCCCAGCGGCCCGCTGTCTGTCCCCATGTGTCGGCCTGCTCAAGGAGACGCTACAGTGTGAAGTGGGAGGCAGAGGTCAAGTGAAAATCAATCCTGTGGCACAATCTCGTCAGCTCCACCTCAGGAGCCCTAGTCAGGGCTGGCTCTCCCTCCCCGGCAGAGCTGGGCTGGGGAGCTAAGTGAGCGGGGCCTTCTGGGCCTGGGCCTTCCCCGTCCTGCTCAGCCCTAGACTCCCGTGGCTGCCTGAGGACGGCCCTGAGGGCCACAGTCTGGGGCTGATCCTGGCACCGGGCGACCCCAGGCCGGCCTCACCAGCCCGTTCAGCTGGTACCTTGGCAGGACCCCACACACTTCAGGACCAGAAGAGACACTGCCCACCAGAGGGGGTGCCGGTCCCAGTTGGGGCGCCAGATGCCGGGCTAGCTTCGCGGGCGGGAGAGAGACGACCGGGGACTCATGGCTGAGCTGGGAACGCAGTTCAATCTTTATTGACGAGCGGGGATGCAGTTCAACAATCTAATCTCTCTTTTTATTAGAAAATCCTGTCCTTTATATCTCCTGAGGCAGGAGTGTCAGGAAGAGGAAGTAGGTAGGATAGGGGGTGGGGAGAAGGAAAAAGTGACGAACCAGTGGGGATTAAACCAGTGAAAACAATGATGATGTAAATAGACCACAGCGGCAAGCAACGCAACAGAAGGGGTCTCAGAAGCAGGATTTAGAAGCAGACCAACGGGGGTAACCACGTGTCTGCTCCCCGCATTCCAGCCTCAGCATGGCAGCCATTGGAACATTGCTCTGGTCTTGCTTGACTAAAAGAGTTAAAAAGAAAGAAAGAGAAAGGTATAAAGAGAAAAAGATGAAGATAGAAAGATGGAAAGAGAGAAAAAAGATAAAGAAAAAATGAGAGAAAGAAGAGAGAAAGAAGAAAAGGCGAGGGAAGGGAAAGGAAGGGAAGTGGAGGGGAGTGGAGGGAAGGGAAGGGAAGGGAAGGGAGACGCTTGTCCAGGAGGGGAAGAAGCTGAGATCCCTGGGGTTCTCTTGGGCCTGGAGGCTCCTTCTGTCCCAGGTGCTGAGAAATAGGCTCCTTGGGGATTTCCTCAGCAGAGCTAGTGACTGTGCGGGGCTCAGGATGGGGACGGGCGCCGGCCTGGGGAGAGCCAGACCCATCAACAGACAGACAGATGCCCAGGGTGGCTGCCCTGCTGCCTGCAGGATGATAGGCCTGTGCACGGTGGGTCCTGGTGGCTCCTGGCTGACTCAGACACGGCCACCCAGCCTGTGTGCCTGCGGCCTCTGCCCGTGCTCAGGGCGGGCACCTGATGAGCTCTGCAGTCCCAGTCTTGAGCTTTCTCAGCTTCCTCTCTCTCTCTCTTTCTTTCTTTCTTTCTTTCTTTCTTTCTTTCTTTCTTTCTTTCTTTCTTTCTTCCCTTCTTTCTTTCTTCTCTTCTTTCTTCCTTCCTTCCTTCCTTTCTTTTTTCAAGAAGAACCCTGGGTTTTGAGGAATCCTTTGATAAGTAGGAGGAGAGCCTTAGAGAATGTAAAAACACCATCATGTGAGTCTTATAAATATGAGGAAGCAGAGGAGGAGGAGCTCTGGGCCGTGCATTCCGTGGGGTACTCGTCAGCCATCACAGAGGACAATATCGAGTTCCTGGGGGCACCGAGGATGGAGCTGAAGGAAGGACAACTACTGATGGCCCCACTCAGCGTGGATCTAGAGAACTGGGCACATGGACTTGTGCAGTGGTCCAGCCCGTATCCAGGGCACGCCGTGGGGCACGCCGGTGGTCATCTCTGGGGAGATGGGGACATGGACCTTTGGTGTCAGGGGTGGTGTGAGCACTGAAACTTTACGTGTATCTGCACATATCCTGTATAATCCCACCACGACGGGTGGGCTCCTTTTTCCTTTCAGACTAACGGGGAAAGGTAAGAGGTAGACAGAGACGAAAGAAAGAAATACACCAAAGTGGTGCTCCACCACTCGTGAGGCTTCTCCTGTAAGTGCTTCTCTGTGGTGGCTGGCCCTTGCACATGGCGTGTGTGCACTCCACCACGTGAGTGATCCTCTGACCCCCATCAGCTCAATTTTTACCATTTGCCTTTATATGGTTCAATGTCAATTTTAAATGCAAGTGCAGAGGGCTGAATAAATAAAAATTCTTAGCCTCATCTTGTAAAGACCTTGAAGTGATCATGTTAAGTGAGAAGAGCCAAAATGAGAAGGACAAATGTTTGACGGTCTCACTCAGAGACAGAACGTGAACAAGGGGACGGTCTCACTCAGAGACAGAAGTTAAACGAGGGGACGGTCTCACTCAGAGACGGAAGTTAAACGAGGGGACGGTCTCACTCAGAGACGGAAGTTAAACGAGGGGACGGTCTCACTCAGAGACGGAAGTTAAACGAGGGGACGGTCTCACTCAGAGACGGAAGTTAAACGAGGGGACGGTCTCACTCAGAGACGGAAGTTAAACGAGGGGACGGTCTCACTCAGAGACGGAAGTTAAACGAGGGGACGGTCTCACTCAGAGACGGAAGTTAAACGAGGGGACGGTCTCACTCAGAGACGGAAGTTAAACGAGGGGACGGTCTCACTCAGAGACGGAAGTTAAACGAGGGGACGGTCTCACTCAGAGACGGAAGTTAAACGAGGGGACGGTCTCACTCAGAGACGGAAGTTAAACGAGGGGACGGTCTCACTCAGAGACGGAAGTTAAACGAGGGGACGGTCTCACTCAGAGACGGAAGTTAAACGAGGGGACGGTCTCACTCAGAGACGGAAGTTAAACGAGGGGACGGTCTCACTCAGAGACGGAAGTTAAACGAGGGGACGGTCTCACTCAGAGACGGAAGTTAAACGAGGGGACGGTCTCACTTAGAGATGGAAGTTAAACGAGGGGACGGTCTCACTCAGAGACAGAACTTAAACAAAGGGACTTCTGGAGTAGCAGTGAACAGAACAGACTCCCCCAAACAGCAAATACCTACAAGTATTGATCTTGACAAGCCTCATCAAACTCCAGCTGAGACATGCACAGAAGCACCACAGCCTCAGTCACCAAGCTGCAGATGCTGCCATGACACCATCCTGCCCTCCCTGGGCAGACACCCTCACCTATGTGTCCTGGAACCTCCCCTCCCCAGAGCCCTGCCCCACTAGGGACAGACAGAGACAGGCTGGGGTGATGCCTGCCGAAGTGGTACTTATTGTGTTGATTAGGTTGGGATCAGCAGATGTGATACCATTTGATATGAATTGAGAGAAGCATGCAGGAAAGTGAGCCCCACCCTAGAGGTTCCAGGACTGGGGGAAATACAGGCTCTATAGAGGAAGCAGGAGGTTCCTGCTGTCTTAGGGTTTAAGAAGACAGTAGATAGTTATTGCTATAATCACATTATTTGGCAACTGGGTTAACTTTAAAAATTCCTTTGTTAGGATTTGCTGTGTCATCCACAACATCACCATAATTTATGTCCTCTGACGTTATTTCTATATAGCTGTGTCTTATAGAGTAATGCCACCATTTGCTTCTGTCCTTCTGGTCTAAGCTTTTAGGAGAGTCAACATTTCAAAGACTCTGCCTATGGTCTGTGCATTAAAAAGTTTGAGACATCCCTCTCATATTAATTAAATAGTGATTTATATGACTACAAGTTAATAGGAGTGTACATAAACACCATTCCCACCACCAAAAGACTGTGTCCCATCCCATCTTATCCTCCCCCCCCACCCCGTGAATCCAAACATCTACCTTCACCCTTAACCCAGAGATTTTTTACTCTGGTGCCCTACTTCAACTCCAGTCAGATCCTGCTTTGAGTTTCCCTTTCTGTTCTTCTTTCTCAACTTCTGTTGATGAGTGGTTTCATCCCATACTCATGTTTATCTTTCTGACTTAGCTCACTTAACATAATTCCTTCTAGCTCCATCCAAGATGGGTCAGAGAAGGTGGGTTCATTATTCTTAATAGCTGCATAGTATTCCATTGTGTATATAGACCACAGCTTTCTCAGCCACTCATCTGTTGTTGGTCACCTGGATTGTTTCCAGGTTCACTTCAGACTGTCCAGAGATGTCAGGCATGGAATGTCAACCCTTCAGCCACATTACTTGGGTGAGACCTTTCCTTTCTTATAGGATTCTCTAATTCTATTTCAGGTGGTTCACTTTGTAACAAAGTTCCAAAACCTAGATATAGACCAGGTCCCATGAGATCAGAGCGTATGTTCACATGTATGCATAAATTAGGGCAAAATATATACCTGAAAGCAAAAGTACACAGTAGTCTGCAGTGAGTCAGTATATGCAGCAAGCAATTAGAAAGACCTAAAAAGACACCATAAAGTTCCTAATGAAATAGTGTTTGCTTAGACCTGGATACCCTCCTCACCTACTTCCTATTACAGTTCTCTCACTCACTGCAAAGCTAAACTTATTAAAGCAAGGACTGCAAAAGCTGAATAAGGGCAAGAGGCTGGCAGACTTTAATGATGACTCTTTAGTCACTATCAGGCCACCCCATCAGCTGGGGCCCTAGCTGGGGAGTCCTGAGATTCCCAAACAGACATGATGGGTCTAGACCTCGAATAAATCCCTCTCTCCATTGTTACCGGTCATCTCTATCAGGAACAACACAAAAGACCCCTTTGTGGGCCCCCATAGGACCTTGCCCTCAACTTGGATCAACAATGGTAGAGAATGTTCCATCCTCTGAAGGGAGGCTGGACAACATACTCTGTGCTACACCTGAGGATGATGGGTCCTGATACTGGGGCAGCTTGGAACGTTCCTACTCATGACCACAGAATGTGAGCTCAGATCTATAGGGATGCAGAGGTCACACAGGCTCCTAAGCTGAATATGGGCCCCAGATCACATCAAATCGATGGGGTTTACAGTCAACAATATTCATACACCTTTCCCATATTAGGGAGCTACTCTCTTCCCTGATCCAGCTTTCTGGTCCTTTTCCAGCCATGGCATCATCTCCCCAGACAATATCTAGGATCCACCTGCATATCAGATGTCAGGTTCCTAAAAACAAACAAACAAAACTGGTATAGTCATGGGCCCTTTGGAATATAACTAAAATAGGTCCATTAACTATCTACAGAATGGAGACTCCCAACTCTTCATCTGCACTATTCCAGCCTTTAGGTTCATGATTAATCAACAATTTACTTGGCTTTATATGTTAACTCTTTTTTTTTCAGCCACCAGGTTCCAGATGCTAACATGACACCAGCCAGACTCCTCTGGGCAGACGACCCCACCAATGTGTCCTGGAGCTCTGCTTCCCCAGAGCCCTGCCCCACTAGGGAAAGAGAGAGACAGGCTGGGA
>NW_026648044.1:0-117311 GCF_950295315.1 Erinaceus europaeus | reverse complement strand
CCAATGTCCTGGGGAGCAAGCACTGCAAACAGTCCATCTACAATGTAACATTTGGGTCTCAGGCCGCCCAATCCCTAGTGCGCTGTGCAGACTTTTGACTGGCAAAAACACCCCATCTGAGTGTGAGATCTGGCTGGGCTAGTGGCTCTTTCTGTGGACTAGGACACAGACAGACAGAGTTTTCTGGTTCAAAACCTGTACTTCCCAGAAGATGGTCATTCGCTACGCCTAAAAAAAAAAAAAAAAAAAGGCTTTTTAATTATTTTTTTCCCCCTGCCTGGGTAACCTGTCTGCTGCTTGTTTCTGAGTGAAAAAAGGGAAAGATCTTTTTTGGAGGGAAAAGGACCAAAATGAGGGCAGGTGGACTCCGTGGACGGTGGATGGGGAGTTGCTCCTGCCCTGGCACTAGAGCCCCAGCTGCTGTTCCAGGTGCTGTCTGATACCAGAGATCTCCGTGTGTCATGTCATGACGCTGTCTCCAGGACTGACCCTCAGGATAATGAGATTCAAAATGAGGCAGGTGATATTGCCTTCAAAAGTAAATCCCGGGAGGTTTGGCGGTATGTCAGAGGGTTAAGGCCTTGTGGCACTCACGAAAAGAGGGGACAGGTGGAAGGGTCTGAGGTCTGGCACCCAGAACCCCACCTGCAGGGGAGTCGCTTTACAGGGGGTGAAGCAGGTCTTTAGGGGCTCTATCTTTCTCTCCCACTCTGTTTTTCCCCTGCTCTCTCCTTTTCTCTCTGTCTGATGCAAGGTCAAAACAACAACAACAACCACAACAATAACCACCACAGTGACCAAGCAACAAGGGCAGCGAAAGGGGAACAAAAGGAGTGCAGGGGCTGTGGATTATTCGTGGCGCAGGCACTGAGCTGAGGCAATAACCCCTTGAGGCAATCAATCAATCAACGAATAAGTAATACAGGTTACAGAGATGTATATGTCCCTGTGTGTTTCCAGAGTTCATGTAAATGCACTTTTGTTTATTTCTTCATTTATTTATTACCTTGCCACGAGAATTTCTTTTCATTGCTAAAAAAAAGTGTCCCATCAAGGGTACCAGGTGGTGCCACACCCAGTTAAGCACTCATGTTACAATGCAGGGGGACTGGGCTTCAAGACCCTGGTCCCCACCTGCCGGGGGAAATCTTTACAAGTGGTGCAGAAGTGCTGAAGGTGACTCTCTCTGTGTCACAAACCCTCTATCCCTCCCTTCCCGCTCAATTCCTGTCTATTTATTCCAATAAATAATCAAGAAAATTGAAAGTAAAAAAAGAAAAAGGAAATATTCCACTACTTCAATGGGGCTACTCAGGACAATGCTTTCCTTGTTAAGATCCTCACAGCATACCATATGCAGAAAGGCAAAGACGCCATGTACTTTTTAACCAAGTTTTTATATTTATTTATTTATTTATTTTAATAGGTACTTAATCATTTTTGTTATTGATGAATTAATGTTTTACATTTGACATAGACTCTGGCTCTGACACCAGCGGTCTCAAGTACCCCTAGATGGTACTCTGCCTCTACAAAACCAATCCATTGACCTGTCCATGCATCCATCCATCCACCCATCAATCTATACATCCATCCATCCATCCATCCATGCATCCATCCATGCATCCATCCATCCATCCATCCATCCACCAGTGAACCAAGCTAAGGATAAAAGGAGATCTCTCCTTGAATGGTGAAGACTAACCAGGATGCATAGGTAGGTTGCAAAGGGGCGAGTTCGGCTGAATAGGGCAGAGGGGCTGAACCAGGGAATGTGTTGGGGGGTGTAGGTGTGGGTGGGGTGAGCCGGAGACCTGTGAGTTGGGTCACTTCAGGGGCAAGGAGGGGGTGGAAGGGGTTGCGAACAGCTGTCACTGGAGAACCATCACAAGTGCTGGAGCTGTTGAGCAGGGCACCCGGAAGAGAAGACAGACAAAGGAGAGAAGCAAAGTGCAGAGGAGAGGAGAGGGGAGAGGATGGTGAGGGCAGGAGAGGACAGGAGAGGACAGGAGAGGACAGGAGTGGAGGGGACCTGAGAAACCTACCTGGACAAAGGCAGCATACAGACATCCAGCAAGGCAGGCAGGCATGCAGGCAGCTCTGGCCTGGGCTCCCTGGATCCCGGGCACACCTCCACCTGTCTTCTCTTGACTGCCAGCCCTGAGGTCCCTTGTCGGTCAGCACTGGCTTCCCATCCTTCCGTCCCTCTGTGCCAGGGCCCAGGCGTCTGGGCGCTGCTGGCTGACCTAGTGGCAGGGCAGTTGGGCTGCCCAGTGCCAGTGTGGCCAGCACAGAATGCCAGGGGCTAGGACATCACAGAGGGCTCCTGTGGTTGCAAGGCCACGGGCACCCCGCCCATCCAGTTGACCAGCAGCCATGACCCCCACCCTGAACTTGACCTTGAGGGCTGGTGGCCAGCCACCAGAGCCAGAGCCCCAGGCCAAAGCAGGTGCAGGTCGGCCGGGCCAAGGGGCTATGGGCAGATTGGTGTGTGTCTGGGCATGGGGCTGGCATCTGACAGCCCAGGGCTGGGGACCAAGTTCCGCCAGGCCCCTGTCTCACCTTTTGCACTGACACACAGTCTTGCTGACTGACTGACAGTCCCCGCCCCACAGATACCCACACCAGGTCCCTGGGTGCCCTGAGCTGCCCCTGAGGATTGGTGGGTGCCTGCCTGGACACATGCCACCGTAATGGAGGCCTCTATTAATCCCATTGCCTACTGATAGCTGCCCTCCTGCCCCTACTCCTCCTCCTACTCCTCTTCCTCCTCCTCTTCTTCCTTCTCCTCTTCCTCCTCCTCCTCCTCCTCCTCCTCCTCCACCTCCTCCTCCTTCTCTGCCTCATCCTCAGCGGGACTCATTCAGTGCCATTGGCCTAGGCAAGCCAGGGCTGGTGCTCTGGCTGCTGCAGCTTCTATCCAGTGGGTGGGTGCAGGAATCTGTTCCTGTCAATCCCTGGTTCCTGGGACCTTCCATGCCTCCAGCTCCCCCCACTCTCTACTCCAGACCCCTGCTCAAGGATGCCCCCTTGCCCCTTGCCCTCTGTCCCCCAGCTCCCCAACTAACATCTACTGTGTGCCTCCATGCACTACTTTCCTGCCACCCTGCTTCTGCGCTTCAGCCCTGGGGGCCCAGAGCCAGCCCAGCTGCCATCTCACCATCCAGCAGGGGGACCTGCCCTAACCCCCTGCCACCACACCCACACACACAGCCCTGCACACACTCACGGGCTCCCCTGCCTGCAGCCTGCTCTCAAACAGTCTCCTTCTGCCCCCTAGCCCCCTTACAGCCTCTGCCACGGCCCCCCACAGACACCTGGGCATGAGCAGCACAGACATGCAACAAGCTCCACTCGCCCCTACTCCATTTGCTCTATGGTTGGTCAAGAACCTTTTTTTTCATGCTGTAGGGGAGGGAGTTGAGAAAGTCCAATGTCCTGGGGAGCAAGCACTGCAAACAGTCCATCTACAATGTAACATTTGGGTCTCAGGCCGCCCAATCCCTAGTGCGCTGTGCAGACTTTTGACTGGCAAAAACACCCCATCTGAGTGTGAGATCTGGCTGGGCTAGTGGCTCTTTCTGTGGACTAGGACACAGACAGACAGAGTTTTCTGGTTCAAAACCTGTACTTCCCAGAAGATGGTCATTCGCTACGCCTAAAAAAAAAAAAAAAAAAAGGCTTTTTAATTATTTTTTTCCCCCTGCCTGGGTAACCTGTCTGCTGCTTGTTTCTGAGTGAAAAAAGGGAAAGATCTTTTTTGGAGGGAAAAGGACCAAAATGAGGGCAGGTGGACTCCGTGGACGGTGGATGGGGAGTTGCTCCTGCCCTGGCACTAGAGCCCCAGCTGCTGTTCCAGGTGCTGTCTGATACCAGAGATCTCCGTGTGTCATGTCATGACGCTGTCTCCAGGACTGACCCTCAGGATAATGAGATTCAAAATGAGGCAGGTGATATTGCCTTCAAAAGTAAATCCCGGGAGGTTTGGCGGTATGTCAGAGGGTTAAGGCCTTGTGGCACTCACGAAAAGAGGGGACAGGTGGAAGGGTCTGAGGTCTGGCACCCAGAACCCCACCTGCAGGGGAGTCGCTTTACAGGGGGTGAAGCAGGTCTTTAGGGGCTCTATCTTTCTCTCCCACTCTGTTTTTCCCCTGCTCTCTCCTTTTCTCTCTGTCTGATGCAAGGTCAAAACAACAACAACAACCACAACAATAACCACCACAGTGACCAAGCAACAAGGGCAGCGAAAGGGGAACAAAAGGAGTGCAGGGGCTGTGGATTATTCGTGGCGCAGGCACTGAGCTGAGGCAATAACCCCTTGAGGCAATCAATCAATCAACGAATAAGTAATACAGGTTACAGAGATGTATATGTCCCTGTGTGTTTCCAGAGTTCATGTAAATGCACTTTTGTTTATTTCTTCATTTATTTATTACCTTGCCACGAGAATTTCTTTTCATTGCTAAAAAAAAGTGTCCCATCAAGGGTACCAGGTGGTGCCACACCCAGTTAAGCACTCATGTTACAATGCAGGGGGACTGGGCTTCAAGACCCTGGTCCCCACCTGCCGGGGGAAATCTTTACAAGTGGTGCAGAAGTGCTGAAGGTGACTCTCTCTGTGTCACAAACCCTCTATCCCTCCCTTCCCGCTCAATTCCTGTCTATTTATTCCAATAAATAATCAAGAAAATTGAAAGTAAAAAAAGAAAAAGGAAATATTCCACTACTTCAATGGGGCTACTCAGGACAATGCTTTCCTTGTTAAGATCCTCACAGCATACCATATGCAGAAAGGCAAAGACGCCATGTACTTTTTAACCAAGTTTTTATATTTATTTATTTATTTATTTTAATAGGTACTTAATCATTTTTGTTATTGATGAATTAATGTTTTACATTTGACATAGACTCTGGCTCTGACACCAGCGGTCTCAAGTACCCCTAGATGGTACTCTGCCTCTACAAAACCAATCCATTGACCTGTCCATGCATCCATCCATCCACCCATCAATCTATACATCCATCCATCCATCCATCCATGCATCCATCCATCCATCCATGCATCCATCCATCCATCCATCCATCCACCAGTGAACCAAGCTAAGGATAAAAGGAGATCTCTCCTTGAATGGTGAAGACTAACCAGGATGCATAGGTAGGTTGCAAAGGGGCGAGTTCGGCTGAATAGGGCAGAGGGGCTGAACCAGGGAATGTGTTGGGGGGTGTAGGTGTGGGTGGGGTGAGCCGGAGACCTGTGAGTTGGGTCACTTCAGGGGCAAGGAGGGGGTGGAAGGGGTTGCGAACAGCTGTCACTGGAGAACCATCACAAGTGCTGGAGCTGTTGAGCAGGGCACCCGGAAGAGAAGACAGACAAAGGAGAGAAGCAAAGTGCAGAGGAGAGGAGAGGGGAGAGGATGGTGAGGGCAGGAGAGGACAGGAGAGGACAGGAGAGGACAGGAGTGGAGGGGACCTGAGAAACCTACCTGGACAAAGGCAGCATACAGACATCCAGCAAGGCAGGCAGGCATGCAGGCAGCTCTGGCCTGGGCTCCCTGGATCCCGGGCACACCTCCACCTGTCTTCTCTTGACTGCCAGCCCTGAGGTCCCTTGTCGGTCAGCACTGGCTTCCCATCCTTCCGTCCCTCTGTGCCAGGGCCCAGGCGTCTGGGCGCTGCTGGCTGACCTAGTGGCAGGGCAGTTGGGCTGCCCAGTGCCAGTGTGGCCAGCACAGAATGCCAGGGGCTAGGACATCACAGAGGGCTCCTGTGGTTGCAAGGCCACGGGCACCCCGCCCATCCAGTTGACCAGCAGCCATGACCCCCACCCTGAACTTGACCTTGAGGGCTGGTGGCCAGCCACCAGAGCCAGAGCCCCAGGCCAAAGCAGGTGCAGGTCGGCCGGGCCAAGGGGCTATGGGCAGATTGGTGTGTGTCTGGGCATGGGGCTGGCATCTGACAGCCCAGGGCTGGGGACCAAGTTCCGCCAGGCCCCTGTCTCACCTTTTGCACTGACACACAGTCTTGCTGACTGACTGACAGTCCCCGCCCCACAGATACCCACACCAGGTCCCTGGGTGCCCTGAGCTGCCCCTGAGGATTGGTGGGTGCCTGCCTGGACACATGCCACCGTAATGGAGGCCTCTATTAATCCCATTGCCTACTGATAGCTGCCCTCCTGCCCCTACTCCTCCTCCTACTCCTCTTCCTCCTCCTCTTCTTCCTTCTCCTCTTCCTCCTCCTCCTCCTCCTCCTCCTCCTCCACCTCCTCCTCCTTCTCTGCCTCATCCTCAGCGGGACTCATTCAGTGCCATTGGCCTAGGCAAGCCAGGGCTGGTGCTCTGGCTGCTGCAGCTTCTATCCAGTGGGTGGGTGCAGGAATCTGTTCCTGTCAATCCCTGGTTCCTGGGACCTTCCATGCCTCCAGCTCCCCCCACTCTCTACTCCAGACCCCTGCTCAAGGATGCCCCCTTGCCCCTTGCCCTCTGTCCCCCAGCTCCCCAACTAACATCTACTGTGTGCCTCCATGCACTACTTTCCTGCCACCCTGCTTCTGCGCTTCAGCCCTGGGGGCCCAGAGCCAGCCCAGCTGCCATCTCACCATCCAGCAGGGGGACCTGCCCTAACCCCCTGCCACCACACCCACACACACAGCCCTGCACACACTCACGGGCTCCCCTGCCTGCAGCCTGCTCTCAAACAGTCTCCTTCTGCCCCCTAGCCCCCTTACAGCCTCTGCCACGGCCCCCCACAGACACCTGGGCATGAGCAGCACAGACATGCAACAAGCTCCACTCGCCCCTACTCCATTTGCTCTATGGTTGGTCAAGAACCTTTTTTTTCATGCTGTAGGGGAGGGAGTTGAGAAAGTCCAATGTCCTGGGGAGCAAGCACTGCAAACAGTCCATCTACAATGTAACATTTGGGTCTCAGGCCGCCCAATCCCTAGTGCGCTGTGCAGACTTTTGACTGGCAAAAACACCCCATCTGAGTGTGAGATCTGGCTGGGCTAGTGGCTCTTTCTGTGGACTAGGACACAGACAGACAGAGTTTTTCTGGTTCAAAACCTGTACTTCCCAGAAGATGGTCATTAGCTACGCCTAAAAAAAAAAAAAAAAAAGGCTTTTTAATTATTTTTTCCCCCTGCCTGGGTAACCTGTCTGCTGCTTGTTCTGAGTGAAAAAGGGAAAGATCTTTTTGGAGGGAAAAGGACCAAAATGAGGGCAGGTGGAACTCCGTGGACGGTGGATGGGAGTTGCTCCTGCCCTGGCATCTAGAGCCCCAGCTGCTGTTCCAGGTGCTGTCTGATACCAGAGATCTCCGTGTGTCATGTCATGACGCTGTCTCCAGGACTGACCCTCAGGATAATGAGATTCAAAATGAGGCAGGTGATATTGCCTTCAAAAGTAAATCCCGGGAGGTTTGGCGGTATGTCAGAGGGTTAAGGCCTTGTGGCACTCACGAAAAGAGGGGACAGGTGGAAGGGTCTGAGGTCTGGCACCCAGAACCCCACCTGCAGGGGAGTCGCTTTACAGGGGGTGAAGCAGGTCTTTAGGGGCTCTATCTTTCTCTCCCACTCTGTTTTTCCCCTGCTCTCTCCTTTTCTCTCTGTCTGATGCAAGGTCAAAACAACAACAACAACCACAACAATAACCACCACAGTGACCAAGCAACAAGGGCAGCGAAAGGGGAACAAAAGGAGTGCAGGGGCTGTGGATTATTCGTGGCGCAGGCACTGAGCTGAGGCAATAACCCCTTGAGGCAATCAATCAATCAACGAATAAGTAATACAGGTTACAGAGATGTATATGTCCCTGTGTGTTTCCAGAGTTCATGTAAATGCACTTTTGTTTATTTCTTCATTTATTTATTACCTTGCCACGAGAATTTCTTTTCATTGCTAAAAAAAAGTGTCCCATCAAGGGTACCAGGTGGTGCCACACCCAGTTAAGCACTCATGTTACAATGCAGGGGGACTGGGCTTCAAGACCCTGGTCCCCACCTGCCGGGGGAAATCTTTACAAGTGGTGCAGAAGTGCTGAAGGTGACTCTCTCTGTGTCACAAACCCTCTATCCCTCCCTTCCCGCTCAATTCCTGTCTATTTATTCCAATAAATAATCAAGAAAATTGAAAGTAAAAAAAGAAAAAGGAAATATTCCACTACTTCAATGGGGCTACTCAGGACAATGCTTTCCTTGTTAAGATCCTCACAGCATACCATATGCAGAAAGGCAAAGACGCCATGTACTTTTTAACCAAGTTTTTATATTTATTTATTTATTTATTTTAATAGGTACTTAATCATTTTTGTTATTGATGAATTAATGTTTTACATTTGACATAGACTCTGGCTCTGACACCAGCGGTCTCAAGTACCCCTAGATGGTACTCTGCCTCTACAAAACCAATCCATTGACCTGTCCATGCATCCATCCATCCACCCATCAATCTATACATCCATCCATCCATCCATCCATCCATGCATCCATCCATCCATCCATCCATCCATCCATCCATCCACCAGTGAACCAAGCTAAGGATAAAAGGAGATCTCTCCTTGAATGGTGAAGACTAACCAGGATGCATAGGTAGGTTGCAAAGGGGCGAGTTCGGCTGAATAGGGCAGAGGGGCTGAACCAGGGAATGTGTTGGGGGGTGTAGGTGTGGGTGGGGTGAGCCGGAGACCTGTGAGTTGGGTCACTTCAGGGGCAAGGAGGGGGTGGAAGGGGTTGCGAACAGCTGTCACTGGAGAACCATCACAAGTGCTGGAGCTGTTGAGCAGGGCACCCGGAAGAGAAGACAGACAAAGGAGAGAAGCAAAGTGCAGAGGAGAGGAGAGGGGAGAGGATGGTGAGGGCAGGAGAGGACAGGAGAGGACAGGAGAGGACAGGAGTGGAGGGGACCTGAGAAACCTACCTGGACAAAGGCAGCATACAGACATCCAGCAAGGCAGGCAGGCATGCAGGCAGCTCTGGCCTGGGCTCCCTGGATCCCGGGCACACCTCCACCTGTCTTCTCTTGACTGCCAGCCCTGAGGTCCCTTGTCGGTCAGCACTGGCTTCCCATCCTTCCGTCCCTCTGTGCCAGGGCCCAGGCGTCTGGGCGCTGCTGGCTGACCTAGTGGCAGGGCAGTTGGGCTGCCCAGTGCCAGTGTGGCCAGCACAGAATGCCAGGGGCTAGGACATCACAGAGGGCTCCTGTGGTTGCAAGGCCACGGGCACCCCGCCCATCCAGTTGACCAGCAGCCATGACCCCCACCCTGAACTTGACCTTGAGGGCTGGTGGCCAGCCACCAGAGCCAGAGCCCCAGGCCAAAGCAGGTGCAGGTCGGCCGGGCCAAGGGGCTATGGGCAGATTGGTGTGTGTCTGGGCATGGGGCTGGCATCTGACAGCCCAGGGCTGGGGACCAAGTTCCGCCAGGCCCCTGTCTCACCTTTTGCACTGACACACAGTCTTGCTGACTGACTGACAGTCCCCGCCCCACAGATACCCACACCAGGTCCCTGGGTGCCCTGAGCTGCCCCTGAGGATTGGTGGGTGCCTGCCTGGACACATGCCACCGTAATGGAGGCCTCTATTAATCCCATTGCCTACTGATAGCTGCCCTCCTGCCCCTACTCCTCCTCCTACTCCTCTTCCTCCTCCTCTTCTTCCTTCTCCTCTTCCTCCTCCTCCTCCTCCTCCTCCTCCTCCACCTCCTCCTCCTTCTCTGCCTCATCCTCAGCGGGACTCATTCAGTGCCATTGGCCTAGGCAAGCCAGGGCTGGTGCTCTGGCTGCTGCAGCTTCTATCCAGTGGGTGGGTGCAGGAATCTGTTCCTGTCAATCCCTGGTTCCTGGGACCTTCCATGCCTCCAGCTCCCCCCACTCTCTACTCCAGACCCCTGCTCAAGGATGCCCCCTTGCCCCTTGCCCTCTGTCCCCCAGCTCCCCAACTAACATCTACTGTGTGCCTCCATGCACTACTTTCCTGCCACCCTGCTTCTGCGCTTCAGCCCTGGGGGCCCAGAGCCAGCCCAGCTGCCATCTCACCATCCAGCAGGGGGACCTGCCCTAACCCCCTGCCACCACACCCACACACACAGCCCTGCACACACTCACGGGCTCCCCTGCCTGCAGCCTGCTCTCAAACAGTCTCCTTCTGCCCCCTAGCCCCCTTACAGCCTCTGCCACGGCCCCCCACAGACACCTGGGCATGAGCAGCACAGACATGCAACAAGCTCCACTCGCCCCTACTCCATTTGCTCTATGGTTGGTCAAGAACCTTTTTTTTCATGCTGTAGGGGAGGGAGTTGAGAAAGTCCAATGTCCTGGGGAGCAAGCACTGCAAACAGTCCATCTACAATGTAACATTTGGGTCTCAGGCCGCCCAATCCCTAGTGCGCTGTGCAGACTTTTGACTGGCAAAAACACCCCATCTGAGTGTGAGATCTGGCTGGGCTAGTGGCTCTTTCTGTGGACTAGGACACAGACAGACAGAGTTTTCTGGTTCAAAACCTGTACTTCCCAGAAGATGGTCATTCGCTACGCCTAAAAAAAAAAAAAAAAAAAGGCTTTTTAATTATTTTTTTCCCCCTGCCTGGGTAACCTGTCTGCTGCTTGTTTCTGAGTGAAAAAAGGGAAAGATCTTTTTTGGAGGGAAAAGGACCAAAATGAGGGCAGGTGGACTCCGTGGACGGTGGATGGGGAGTTGCTCCTGCCCTGGCACTAGAGCCCCAGCTGCTGTTCCAGGTGCTGTCTGATACCAGAGATCTCCGTGTGTCATGTCATGACGCTGTCTCCAGGACTGACCCTCAGGATAATGAGATTCAAAATGAGGCAGGTGATATTGCCTTCAAAAGTAAATCCCGGGAGGTTTGGCGGTATGTCAGAGGGTTAAGGCCTTGTGGCACTCACGAAAAGAGGGGACAGGTGGAAGGGTCTGAGGTCTGGCACCCAGAACCCCACCTGCAGGGGAGTCGCTTTACAGGGGGTGAAGCAGGTCTTTAGGGGCTCTATCTTTCTCTCCCACTCTGTTTTTCCCCTGCTCTCTCCTTTTCTCTCTGTCTGATGCAAGGTCAAAACAACAACAACAACCACAACAATAACCACCACAGTGACCAAGCAACAAGGGCAGCGAAAGGGGAACAAAAGGAGTGCAGGGGCTGTGGATTATTCGTGGCGCAGGCACTGAGCTGAGGCAATAACCCCTTGAGGCAATCAATCAATCAACGAATAAGTAATACAGGTTACAGAGATGTATATGTCCCTGTGTGTTTCCAGAGTTCATGTAAATGCACTTTTGTTTATTTCTTCATTTATTTATTACCTTGCCACGAGAATTTCTTTTCATTGCTAAAAAAAAGTGTCCCATCAAGGGTACCAGGTGGTGCCACACCCAGTTAAGCACTCATGTTACAATGCAGGGGGACTGGGCTTCAAGACCCTGGTCCCCACCTGCCGGGGGAAATCTTTACAAGTGGTGCAGAAGTGCTGAAGGTGACTCTCTCTGTGTCACAAACCCTCTATCCCTCCCTTCCCGCTCAATTCCTGTCTATTTATTCCAATAAATAATCAAGAAAATTGAAAGTAAAAAAAGAAAAAGGAAATATTCCACTACTTCAATGGGGCTACTCAGGACAATGCTTTCCTTGTTAAGATCCTCACAGCATACCATATGCAGAAAGGCAAAGACGCCATGTACTTTTTAACCAAGTTTTTATATTTATTTATTTATTTATTTTAATAGGTACTTAATCATTTTTGTTATTGATGAATTAATGTTTTACATTTGACATAGACTCTGGCTCTGACACCAGCGGTCTCAAGTACCCCTAGATGGTACTCTGCCTCTACAAAACCAATCCATTGACCTGTCCATGCATCCATCCATCCACCCATCAATCTATACATCCATCCATCCATCCATCCATGCATCCATCCATCCATCCATCCATCCATCCATCCATCCACCAGTGAACCAAGCTAAGGATAAAAGGAGATCTCTCCTTGAATGGTGAAGACTAACCAGGATGCATAGGTAGGTTGCAAAGGGGCGAGTTCGGCTGAATAGGGCAGAGGGGCTGAACCAGGGAATGTGTTGGGGGGTGTAGGTGTGGGTGGGGTGAGCCGGAGACCTGTGAGTTGGGTCACTTCAGGGGCAAGGAGGGGGTGGAAGGGGTTGCGAACAGCTGTCACTGGAGAACCATCACAAGTGCTGGAGCTGTTGAGCAGGGCACCCGGAAGAGAAGACAGACAAAGGAGAGAAGCAAAGTGCAGAGGAGAGGAGAGGGGAGAGGATGGTGAGGGCAGGAGAGGACAGGAGAGGACAGGAGAGGACAGGAGTGGAGGGGACCTGAGAAACCTACCTGGACAAAGGCAGCATACAGACATCCAGCAAGGCAGGCAGGCATGCAGGCAGCTCTGGCCTGGGCTCCCTGGATCCCGGGCACACCTCCACCTGTCTTCTCTTGACTGCCAGCCCTGAGGTCCCTTGTCGGTCAGCACTGGCTTCCCATCCTTCCGTCCCTCTGTGCCAGGGCCCAGGCGTCTGGGCGCTGCTGGCTGACCTAGTGGCAGGGCAGTTGGGCTGCCCAGTGCCAGTGTGGCCAGCACAGAATGCCAGGGGCTAGGACATCACAGAGGGCTCCTGTGGTTGCAAGGCCACGGGCACCCCGCCCATCCAGTTGACCAGCAGCCATGACCCCCACCCTGAACTTGACCTTGAGGGCTGGTGGCCAGCCACCAGAGCCAGAGCCCCAGGCCAAAGCAGGTGCAGGTCGGCCGGGCCAAGGGGCTATGGGCAGATTGGTGTGTGTCTGGGCATGGGGCTGGCATCTGACAGCCCAGGGCTGGGGACCAAGTTCCGCCAGGCCCCTGTCTCACCTTTTGCACTGACACACAGTCTTGCTGACTGACTGACAGTCCCCGCCCCACAGATACCCACACCAGGTCCCTGGGTGCCCTGAGCTGCCCCTGAGGATTGGTGGGTGCCTGCCTGGACACATGCCACCGTAATGGAGGCCTCTATTAATCCCATTGCCTACTGATAGCTGCCCTCCTGCCCCTACTCCTCCTCCTACTCCTCTTCCTCCTCCTCTTCTTCCTTCTCCTCTTCCTCCTCCTCCTCCTCCTCCTCCTCCTCCACCTCCTCCTCCTTCTCTGCCTCATCCTCAGCGGGACTCATTCAGTGCCATTGGCCTAGGCAAGCCAGGGCTGGTGCTCTGGCTGCTGCAGCTTCTATCCAGTGGGTGGGTGCAGGAATCTGTTCCTGTCAATCCCTGGTTCCTGGGACCTTCCATGCCTCCAGCTCCCCCCACTCTCTACTCCAGACCCCTGCTCAAGGATGCCCCCTTGCCCCTTGCCCTCTGTCCCCCAGCTCCCCAACTAACATCTACTGTGTGCCTCCATGCACTACTTTCCTGCCACCCTGCTTCTGCGCTTCAGCCCTGGGGGCCCAGAGCCAGCCCAGCTGCCATCTCACCATCCAGCAGGGGGACCTGCCCTAACCCCCTGCCACCACACCCACACACACAGCCCTGCACACACTCACGGGCTCCCCTGCCTGCAGCCTGCTCTCAAACAGTCTCCTTCTGCCCCCTAGCCCCCTTACAGCCTCTGCCACGGCCCCCCACAGACACCTGGGCATGAGCAGCACAGACATGCAACAAGCTCCACTCGCCCCTACTCCATTTGCTCTATGGTTGGTCAAGAACCTTTTTTTTCATGCTGTAGGGGAGGGAGTTGAGAAAGTCCAATGTCCTGGGGAGCAAGCACTGCAAACAGTCCATCTACAATGTAACATTTGGGTCTCAGGCCGCCCAATCCCTAGTGCGCTGTGCAGACTTTTGACTGGCAAAAACACCCCATCTGAGTGTGAGATCTGGCTGGGCTAGTGGCTCTTTCTGTGGACTAGGACACAGACAGACAGAGTTTTCTGGTTCAAAACCTGTACTTCCCAGAAGATGGTCATTCGCTACGCCTAAAAAAAAAAAAAAAAAAAGGCTTTTTAATTATTTTTTTCCCCCTGCCTGGGTAACCTGTCTGCTGCTTGTTTCTGAGTGAAAAAAGGGAAAGATCTTTTTTGGAGGGAAAAGGACCAAAATGAGGGCAGGTGGACTCCGTGGACGGTGGATGGGGAGTTGCTCCTGCCCTGGCACTAGAGCCCCAGCTGCTGTTCCAGGTGCTGTCTGATACCAGAGATCTCCGTGTGTCATGTCATGACGCTGTCTCCAGGACTGACCCTCAGGATAATGAGATTCAAAATGAGGCAGGTGATATTGCCTTCAAAAGTAAATCCCGGGAGGTTTGGCGGTATGTCAGAGGGTTAAGGCCTTGTGGCACTCACGAAAAGAGGGGACAGGTGGAAGGGTCTGAGGTCTGGCACCCAGAACCCCACCTGCAGGGGAGTCGCTTTACAGGGGGTGAAGCAGGTCTTTAGGGGCTCTATCTTTCTCTCCCACTCTGTTTTTCCCCTGCTCTCTCCTTTTCTCTCTGTGTCTGATGCAAGGTCAAAACAACAACAACAACCACAACAATAACCACCACAGTGACCAAGCAACAAGGGCAGCGAAAGGGGAACAAAAGGAGTGCAGGGGCTGTGGATTATTCGTGGCGCAGGCACTGAGCTGAGGCAATAACCCCTTGAGGCAATCAATCAATCAACGAATAAGTAATACAGGTTACAGAGATGTATATGTCCCTGTGTGTTTCCAGAGTTCATGTAAATGCACTTTTGTTTATTTCTTCATTTATTTATTACCTTGCCACGAGAATTTCTTTTCATTGCTAAAAAAAAGTGTCCCATCAAGGGTACCAGGTGGTGCCACACCCAGTTAAGCACTCATGTTACAATGCAGGGGGACTGGGCTTCAAGACCCTGGTCCCCACCTGCCGGGGGAAATCTTTACAAGTGGTGCAGAAGTGCTGAAGGTGACTCTCTCTGTGTCACAAACCCTCTATGCCTCCCTTCCCTCTCAATTCCTGTCTATTTATTCCAATAAATAATCAAGAAAATTGAAAGTAAAAAAAGAAAAAGGAAATATTCCACTACTTCAATGGGGCTACTCAGGACAATGCTTTCCTTGTTAAGATCCTCACAGCATACCATATGCAGAAAGGCAAAGACGCCATGTACTTTTTAACCAAGTTTTTATATTTATTTATTTATTTATTTATTTTAATAGGTACTTAATCATTTTTGTTATTGATGAATTAATGTTTTACATTTGACATAGACTCTGGCTCTGACACCAGCGGTCTCAAGTACCCCTAGATGGTACTCTGCCTCTACAAAACCAATCCATTGACCTGTCCATGCATCCATCCATCCACCCATCAATCTATACATCCATCCATCCATCCATCCATGCATCCATCCATCCATCCATCCATCCATCCATCCATCCATCCATCCACCAGTGAACCAAGCTAAGGATAAAAGGAGATCTCTCCTTGAATGGTGAAGACTAACCAGGATGCATAGGTAGGTTGCAAAGGGGCGAGTTCGGCTGAATAGGGCAGAGGGGCTGAACCAGGGAATGTGTTGGGGGGTGTAGGTGTGGGTGGGGTGAGCCGGAGACCTGTGAGTTGGGTCACTTCAGGGGCAAGGAGGGGGTGGAAGGGGTTGCGAACAGCTGTCACTGGAGAACCATCACAAGTGCTGGAGCTGTTGAGCAGGGCACCCGGAAGAGAAGACAGACAAAGGAGAGAAGCAAAGTGCAGAGGAGAGGAGAGGGGAGAGGATGGTGAGGGCAGGAGAGGACAGGAGAGGACAGGAGAGGACAGGAGTGGAGGGGACCTGAGAAACCTACCTGGACAAAGGCAGCATACAGACATCCAGCAAGGCAGGCAGGCATGCAGGCAGCTCTGGCCTGGGCTCCCTGGATCCCGGGCACACCTCCACCTGTCTTCTCTTGACTGCCAGCCCTGAGGTCCCTTGTCGGTCAGCACTGGCTTCCCATCCTTCCGTCCCTCTGTGCCAGGGCCCAGGCGTCTGGGCGCTGCTGGCTGACCTAGTGGCAGGGCAGTTGGGCTGCCCAGTGCCAGTGTGGCCAGCACAGAATGCCAGGGGCTAGGACATCACAGAGGGCTCCTGTGGTTGCAAGGCCACGGGCACCCCGCCCATCCAGTTGACCAGCAGCCATGACCCCCACCCTGAACTTGACCTTGAGGGCTGGTGGCCAGCCACCAGAGCCAGAGCCCCAGGCCAAAGCAGGTGCAGGTCGGCCGGGCCAAGGGGCTATGGGCAGATTGGTGTGTGTCTGGGCATGGGGCTGGCATCTGACAGCCCAGGGCTGGGGACCAAGTTCCGCCAGGCCCCTGTCTCACCTTTTGCACTGACACACAGTCTTGCTGACTGACTGACAGTCCCCGCCCCACAGATACCCACACCAGGTCCCTGGGTGCCCTGAGCTGCCCCTGAGGATTGGTGGGTGCCTGCCTGGACACATGCCACCGTAATGGAGGCCTCTATTAATCCCATTGCCTACTGATAGCTGCCCTCCTGCCCCTACTCCTCCTCCTACTCCTCTTCCTCCTCCTCTTCTTCCTTCTCCTCTTCCTCCTCCTCCTCCTCCTCCTCCTCCTCCTCCACCTCCTCCTCCTTCTCTGCCTCATCCTCAGCGGGACTCATTCAGTGCCATTGGCCTAGGCAAGCCAGGGCTGGTGCTCTGGCTGCTGCAGCTTCTATCCAGTGGGTGGGTGCAGGAATCTGTTCCTGTCAATCCCTGGTTCCTGGGACCTTCCATGCCTCCATCTCCCCCCACTCTCTACTCCAGACCCCTGCTCAAGGATGCCCCCTTGCCCCTTGCCCTCTGTCCCCCAGCTCCCCAACTAACATCTACTGTGTGCCTCCATGCACTACTTTCCTGCCACCCTGCTTCTGCGCTTCAGCCCTGGGGGCCCAGAGCCAGCCCAGCTGCCATCTCACCATCCAGCAGGGGGACCTGCCCTAACCCCCTGCCACCACACCCACACACACAGCCCTGCACACACTCACGGGCTCCCCTGCCTGCAGCCTGCTCTCAAACAGTCTCCTTCTGCCCCCTAGCCCCCTTACAGCCTCTGCCACGGCCCCCCACAGACACCTGGGCATGAGCAGCACAGACATGCAACAAGCTCCACTCGCCCCTACTCCATTTGCTCTATGGTTGGTCAAGAACCTTTTTTTTCATGCTGTAGGGGAGGGAGTTGAGAAAGTCCAATGTCCTGGGGAGCAAGCACTGCAAACAGTCCATCTACAATGTAACATTTGGGTCTCAGGCCGCCCAATCCCTAGTGCGCTGTGCAGACTTTTGACTGGCAAAAACACCCCATCTGAGTGTGAGATCTGGCTGGGCTAGTGGCTCTTTCTGTGGACTAGGACACAGACAGACAGAGTTTTCTGGTTCAAAACCTGTACTTCCCAGAAGATGGTCATTCGCTACGCCTAAAAAAAAAAAAAAAAAAAAAAAAAAAAAAAAAAAAAAAAAAAAAAAAAGGCTTTTTAATTATTTTTTTCCCCCTGCCTGGGTAACCTGTCTGCTGCTTGTTTCTGAGTGAAAAAAGGGAAAGATCTTTTTTGGAGGGAAAAGGACCAAAATGAGGGCAGGTGGACTCCGTGGACGGTGGATGGGGAGTTGCTCCTGCCCTGGCACTAGAGCCCCAGCTGCTGTTCCAGGTGCTGTCTGATACCAGAGATCTCCGTGTGTCGTTTCATGACGCTGTCTCCAGGACTGACCCTCAGGATAATAAGATTCAAAATGAGGCAGGTGATATTGCCTTCAAAATTAAATCCCGGGAGGTTTGGTGGTATGTCAGAGGGTTAAGGCCTTGTGGCACTCACTAAAAGAGGGGACAGGTAGAAGGGTCTGGGGTCTGGCGCCCAGAACCCCACCTGCAGGGGAGTCGCTTTACAGGGGGTGAAGCAGGTCTTTAGGGGCTCTATCTTTCTCTCCCACTCTGTTTTTCCCCTGCTCTCTCCTTTTCTCTCTGTCTGATGCAAGGTCAAAACAACAACAACAACCACAACAATAACCACCACAGTGACCAAGCAACAAGGGCAGCGAAAGGGGAACAAAAGGAGTGCAGGGGCTGTGGATTATTCGTGGCGCAGGCACTGAGCTGAGGCAATAACCCCTTGAGGCAATCAATCAATCAACGAATAAGTAATACAGGTTACAGAGATGTATATGTCCCTGTGTGTTTCCAGAGTTCATGTAAATGCACTTTTGTTTATTTCTTCATTTATTTATTACCTTGCCACGAGAATTTCTTTTCATTGCTAAAAAAAAGTGTCCCATCAAGGGTACCAGGTGGTGCCACACCCAGTTAAGCACTCATGTTACAATGCAGGGGGACTGGGCTTCAAGACCCTGGTCCCCACCTGCCGGGGGAAATCTTTACAAGTGGTGCAGAAGTGCTGAAGGTGACTCTCTGTGTCACAAACCCTCTATCCCTCCCTTCCCTCTCAATTCCTGTCTATTTATTCCAATAAATAATCAAGAAAATTGAAAGTAAAAAAAGAAAAAGGAAATATTCCACTACTTCAATGGGGCTACTCAGGACAATGCTTTCCTTGTTAAGATCCTCACAGCATACCATATGCAGAAAGGCAAAGACACCATGTACTTTTTAACCAAGTTTTTATATTTATTTATTTATTTATTTTAATAGGTACTTAATCATTTTTGTTATTGATGAATTAATGTTTTACATTTGACATAGACTCTGGCTCTGACACCAGCGGTCTCAAGTACCCCTAGATGGTACTCTGCCTCTACAAAACCAATCCATTGACCTGTCCATGCATCCATCCATCCACCCATCAATCTATACATCCATCCATCCATCCATCCATGCATCCATCCATCCATCCATGCATCCATCCATCCATCCATCCATCCACCAGTGAACCAAGCTAAGGATAAAAGGAGATCTCTCCTTGAATGGTGAAGACTAACCAGGATGCATAGGTAGGTTGCAAAGGGGCGAGTTCGGCTGAATAGGGCAGAGGGGCTGAACCAGGGAATGTGTTGGGGGGTGTAGGTGTGGGTGGGGTGAGCCGGAGACCTGTGAGTTGGGTCACTTCAGGGGCAAGGAGGGGGTGGAAGGGGTTGCGAACAGCTGTCACTGGAGAACCATCACAAGTGCTGGAGCTGTTGAGCAGGGCACCCGGAAGAGAAGACAGACAAAGGAGAGAAGCAAAGTGCAGAGGAGAGGAGAGGGGAGAGGATGGTGAGGGCAGGAGAGGACAGGAGAGGACAGGAGAGGACAGGAGTGGAGGGGACCTGAGAAACCTACCTGGACAAAGGCAGCATACAGACATCCAGCAAGGCAGGCAGGCATGCAGGCAGCTCTGGCCTGGGCTCCCTGGATCCCGGGCACACCTCCACCTGTCTTCTCTTGACTGCCAGCCCTGAGGTCCCTTGTCGGTCAGCACTGGCTTCCCATCCTTCCGTCCCTCTGTGCCAGGGCCCAGGCATCTGGGCGCTGCTGGCTGACCTAGTGGCAGGGCAGTTGGGCTGCCCAGTGCCAGTGTGGCCAGCACAGAATGCCAGGGGCTAGGACATCACAGAGGGCTCCTGTGGTTGCAAGGCCACGGGG
Source organism: Erinaceus europaeus (assembly GCF_950295315.1). NCBI lineage: Eukaryota > Metazoa > Chordata > Mammalia > Eulipotyphla > Erinaceidae > Erinaceus > Erinaceus europaeus. Next base: position 97,751 of record NW_026648044.1, on the reverse strand, counting down.
ACCCCGCCCATCCAGTTGACCAGCAGCCATGACCCCCACCCTGAACTTGACCTTGAGGGCTGGTGGCCAGCCACCAGAGCCAGAGCCCCAGGCCAAAGCAGGTGCAGGTCGGCCGGGCCAAGGGGCTATGGGCAGATTGGTGTGTGTCTGGGCATGGGGCTGGCATCTGACAGCCCAGGGCTGGGGACCAAGTTCCGCCAGGCCCCTGTCTCACCTTTTGCACTGACACACAGTCTTGCTGACTGACTGACAGTCCCCGCCCCACAGATACCCACACCAGATCCCTGGGTGCCCTGAGCTGCCATTGAGGATTGGTGGGTGCCTGCCTGGACACATGCCACCGTAATGGAGGCCTCTATTAATCCCATTGCCTACTGATAGCTGCCCTCCTGCCCCTACTCCTCCTCCTACTCCTCTTCCTCCTCCTCTTCTTCCTTCTCCTCTTCCTCCTCCTCCTCCTCCTCCTCCTCCTCCACCTCCTCCTCCTTCTCTGCCTCATCCTCAGCGGGACTCATTCAGTGCCATTGGCCTAGGCAAGCCAGGGCTGGTGCTCTGGCTGCTGCAGCTTCTATCCAGTGGGTGGGTGCAGGAATCTGTTCCTGTCAATCCCTGGTTCCTGGGACCTTCCATGCCTCCATCTCCCCCCACTCTCTACTCCAGACCCCTGCTCAAGGATGCCCCCTTGCCCCTTGCCCTCTGTCCCCCAGCTCCCCAACTAACATCTACTGTGTGCCTCCATGCACTACTTTCCTGCCACCCTGCTTCTGCGCTTCAGCCCTGGGGGCCCAGAGCCAGCCCAGCTGCCATCTCACCATCCAGCAGGGGGACCTGCCCTAACCCCCTGCCACCACACCCACACACACAGCCCTGCACACACTCACGGGCTCCCCTGCCTGCAGCCTGCTCTCAAACAGTCTCCTTCTGCCCCCTAGCCCCCTTACAGCCTCTGCCACGGCCCCCCACAGACACCTGGGCATGAGCAGCACAGACATGCAACAAGCTCCACTCGCCCCTACTCCATTTGCTCTATGGTTGGTCAAGAACCTTTTTTTTCATGCTGTAGGGGAGGGAGTTGAGAAAGTCCAATGTCCTGGGGAGCAAGCACTGCAAACAGTCCATCTACAATGTAACATTTGGGTCTCAGGCCGCCCAATCCCTAGTGCGCTGTGCAGACTTTTGACTGGCAAAAACACCCCATCTGAGTGTGAGATCTGGCTGGGCTAGTGGCTCTTTCTGTGGACTAGGACACAGACAGACAGAGTTTTCTGGTTCAAAACCTGTACTTCCCAGAAGATGGTCATTCGCTACGCCTAAAAGAAAAAAAAAAAAAAAAAAAAAAAAAAAAAAAAAAAAAAAAAAAAAAAAAAAAGGCTTTTTAATTATTTTTTTCCCCCAGCCTGGGTAACCTGTCTGCTGCTTGTTTCTGAGTGAAAAAAGGGAAAGATCTTTTTTGGAGGGAAAAGGACCAAAATGAGGGCAGGTGGACTCCGTGGACGGTGGATGGGGAGTTGCTCCTGCCCTGGCACTAGAGCCCCAGCTGCTGTTCCAGGTGCTGTCTGATACCAGAGATCTCCGTGTGTCGTGTCATGACGCTGTCTCCAGGACTGACCCTCAGGATAATAAGATTCAAAATGAGGCAGGTGATATTGCCTTCAAAATTAAATCCCGGGAGGTTTGGTGGTATGTCAGAGGGTTAAGGCCTTGTGGCACTCACTAAAAGAGGGGACAGGTAGAAGGGTCTGGGGTCTGGCGCCCAGAACCCCACCTGCAGGGGAGTCGCTTTACAGGGGGTGAAGCAGGTCTTTAGGGGCTCTATCTTTCTCTCCCACTCTGTTTTTCCCCTGCTCTCTCCTTTTCTCTCTGTCTGATGCAAGGTCAAAACAACAACAACAACCACAACAATAACCACCACAGTGACCAAGCAACAAGGGCAGCGAAAGGGGAACAAAAGGAGTGCAGGGGCTGTGGATTATTCGTGGCGCAGGCACTGAGCTGAGGCAATAACCCCTTGAGGCAATCAATCAATCAACGAATAAGTAATACAGGTTACAGAGATGTATATGTCCCTGTGTGTTTCCAGAGTTCATGTAAATGCACTTTTGTTTATTTCTTCATTTATTTATTACCTTGCCACGAGAATTTCTTTTCATTGCTAAAAAAAAGTGTCCCATCAAGGGTACCAGGTGGTGCCACACCCAGTTAAGCACTCATGTTACAATGCAGGGGGACTGGGCTTCAAGACCCTGGTCCCCACCTGCCGGGGGAAATCTTTACAAGTGGTGCAGAAGTGCTGAAGGTGACTCTCTGTGTCACAAACCCTCTATCCCTCCCTTCCCTCTCAATTCCTGTCTATTTATTCCAATAAATAATCAAGAAAATTGAAAGTAAAAAAAGAAAAAGGAAATATTCCACTACTTCAATGGGGCTACTCAGGACAATGCTTTCCTTGTTAAGATCCTCACAGCATACCATATGCAGAAAGGCAAAGACACCATGTACTTTTTAACCAAGTTTTTATATTTATTTATTTATTTATTTTAATAGGTACTTAATCATTTTTGTTATTGATGAATTAATGTTTTACATTTGACATAGACTCTGGCTCTGACACCAGCGGTCTCAAGTACCCCTAGATGGTACTCTGCCTCTACAAAACCAATCCATTGACCTGTCCATGCATCCATCCATCCACCCATCAATCTATACATCCATCCATCCATCCATCCATGCATCCATCCATCCATCCATGCATCCATCCATCCATCCATCCATCCACCAGTGAACCAAGCTAAGGATAAAAGGAGATCTCTCCTTGAATGGTGAAGACTAACCAGGATGCATAGGTAGGTTGCAAAGGGGCGAGTTCGGCTGAATAGGGCAGAGGGGCTGAACCAGGGAATGTGTTGGGGGGTGTAGGTGTGGGTGGGGTGAGCCGGAGACCTGTGAGTTGGGTCACTTCAGGGGCAAGGAGGGGGTGGAAGGGGTTGCGAACAGCTGTCACTGGAGAACCATCACAAGTGCTGGAGCTGTTGAGCAGGGCACCCGGAAGAGAAGACAGACAAAGGAGAGAAGCAAAGTGCAGAGGAGAGGAGAGGGGAGAGGATGGTGAGGGCAGGAGAGGACAGGAGAGGACAGGAGAGGACAGGAGTGGAGGGGACCTGAGAAACCTACCTGGACAAAGGCAGCATACAGACATCCAGCAAGGCAGGCAGGCATGCAGGCAGCTCTGGCCTGGGCTCCCTGGATCCCGGGCACACCTCCACCTGTCTTCTCTTGACTGCCAGCCCTGAGGTCCCTTGTCGGTCAGCACTGGCTTCCCATCCTTCCGTCCCTCTGTGCCAGGGCCCAGGCATCTGGGCGCTGCTGGCTGACCTAGTGGCAGGGCAGTTGGGCTGCCCAGTGCCAGTGTGGCCAGCACAGAATGCCAGGGGCTAGGACATCACAGAGGGCTCCTGTGGTTGCAAGGCCACGGGGACCCCGCCCATCCAGTTGACCAGCAGCCATGACCCCCACCCTGAACTTGACCTTGAGGGCTGGTGGCCAGCCACCAGAGCCAGAGCCCCAGGCCAAAGCAGGTGCAGGTCGGCCGGGCCAAGGGGCTATGGGCAGATTGGTGTGTGTCTGGGCATGGGGCTGGCATCTGACAGCCCAGGGCTGGGGACCAAGTTCCGCCAGGCCCCTGTCTCACCTTTTGCACTGACACACAGTCTTGCTGACTGACTGACAGTCCCCGCCCCACAGATACCCACACCAGATCCCTGGGTGCCCTGAGCTGCCATTGAGGATTGGTGGGTGCCTGCCTGGACACATGCCACCGTAATGGAGGCCTCTATTAATCCCATTGCCTACTGATAGCTGCCCTCCTGCCCCTACTCCTCCTCCTACTCCTCTTCCTCCTCCTCTTCTTCCTTCTCCTCTTCCTCCTCCTCCTCCTCCTCCTCCTCCTCCACCTCCTCCTCCTTCTCTGCCTCATCCTCAGCGGGACTCATTCAGTGCCATTGGCCTAGGCAAGCCAGGGCTGGTGCTCTGGCTGCTGCAGCTTCTATCCAGTGGGTGGGTGCAGGAATCTGTTCCTGTCAATCCCTGGTTCCTGGGACCTTCCATGCCTCCATCTCCCCCCACTCTCTACTCCAGACCCCTGCTCAAGGATGCCCCCTTGCCCCTTGCCCTCTGTCCCCCAGCTCCCCAACTAACATCTACTGTGTGCCTCCATGCACTACTTTCCTGCCACCCTGCTTCTGCGCTTCAGCCCTGGGGGCCCAGAGCCAGCCCAGCTGCCATCTCACCATCCAGCAGGGGGACCTGCCCTAACCCCCTGCCACCACACCCACACACACAGCCCTGCACACACTCACGGGCTCCCCTGCCTGCAGCCTGCTCTCAAACAGTCTCCTTCTGCCCCCTAGCCCCCTTACAGCCTCTGCCACGGCCCCCCACAGACACCTGGGCATGAGCAGCACAGACATGCAACAAGCTCCACTCGCCCCTACTCCATTTGCTCTATGGTTGGTCAAGAACCTTTTTTTTCATGCTGTAGGGGAGGGAGTTGAGAAAGTCCAATGTCCTGGGGAGCAAGCACTGCAAACAGTCCATCTACAATGTAACATTTGGGTCTCAGGCCGCCCAATCCCTAGTGCGCTGTGCAGACTTTTGACTGGCAAAAACACCCCATCTGAGTGTGAGATCTGGCTGGGCTAGTGGCTCTTTCTGTGGACTAGGACACAGACAGACAGAGTTTTCTGGTTCAAAACCTGTACTTCCCAGAAGATGGTCATTCGCTACGCCTAAAAAAAAAAAAAAAAAAAAAAAAAAAAAAAAGGCTTTTTAATTATTTTTTTCCCCCTGCCTGGGTAACCTGTCTGCTGCTTGTTTCTGAGTGAAAAAAGGGAAAGATCTTTTTTGGAGGGAAAAGGACCAAAATGAGGGCAGGTGGACTCCGTGGACGGTGGATGGGGAGTTGCTCCTGCCCTGGCACTAGAGCCCCAGCTGCTGTTCCAGGTGCTGTCTGATACCAGAGATCTCCGTGTGTCGTGTCATGACGCTGTCTCCAGGACTGACCCTCAGGATAATAAGATTCAAAATGAGGCAGGTGATATTGCCTTCAAAATTAAATCCCGGGAGGTTTGGTGGTATGTCAGAGGGTTAAGGCCTTGTGGCACTCACTAAAAGAGGGGACAGGTAGAAGGGTCTGGGGTCTGGCGCCCAGAACCCCACCTGCAGGGGAGTCGCTTTACAGGGGGTGAAGCAGGTCTTTAGGGGCTCTATCTTTCTCTCCCACTCTGTTTTTCCCCTGCTCTCTCCTTTTCTCTCTGTCTGATGCAAGGTCAAAACAACAACAACAACCACAACAATAACCACCACAGTGACCAAGCAACAAGGGCAGCGAAAGGGGAACAAAAGGAGTGCAGGGGCTGTGGATTATTCGTGGCGCAGGCACTGAGCTGAGGCAATAACCCCTTGAGGCAATCAATCAATCAACGAATAAGTAATACAGGTTACAGAGATGTATATGTCCCTGTGTGTTTCCAGAGTTCATGTAAATGCACTTTTGTTTATTTCTTCATTTATTTATTACCTTGCCACGAGAATTTCTTTTCATTGCTAAAAAAAAGTGTCCCATCAAGGGTACCAGGTGGTGCCACACCCAGTTAAGCACTCATGTTACAATGCAGGGGGACTGGGCTTCAAGACCCTGGTCCCCACCTGCCGGGGGAAATCTTTACAAGTGGTGCAGAAGTGCTGAAGGTGACTCTCTGTGTCACAAACCCTCTATCCCTCCCTTCCCTCTCAATTCCTGTCTATTTATTCCAATAAATAATCAAGAAAATTGAAAGTAAAAAAAGAAAAAGGAAATATTCCACTACTTCAATGGGGCTACTCAGGACAATGCTTTCCTTGTTAAGATCCTCACAGCATACCATATGCAGAAAGGCAAAGACACCATGTACTTTTTAACCAAGTTTTTATATTTATTTATTTATTTATTTTAATAGGTACTTAATCATTTTTGTTATTGATGAATTAATGTTTTACATTTGACATAGACTCTGGCTCTGACACCAGCGGTCTCAAGTACCCCTAGATGGTACTCTGCCTCTACAAAACCAATCCATTGACCTGTCCATGCATCCATCCATCCACCCATCAATCTATACATCCATCCATCCATCCATCCATGCATCCATCCATCCATCCATGCATCCATCCATCCATCCATCCATCCACCAGTGAACCAAGCTAAGGATAAAAGGAGATCTCTCCTTGAATGGTGAAGACTAACCAGGATGCATAGGTAGGTTGCAAAGGGGCGAGTTCGGCTGAATAGGGCAGAGGGGCTGAACCAGGGAATGTGTTGGGGGGTGTAGGTGTGGGTGGGGTGAGCCGGAGACCTGTGAGTTGGGTCACTTCAGGGGCAAGGAGGGGGTGGAAGGGGTTGCGAACAGCTGTCACTGGAGAACCATCACAAGTGCTGGAGCTGTTGAGCAGGGCACCCGGAAGAGAAGACAGACAAAGGAGAGAAGCAAAGTGCAGAGGAGAGGAGAGGGGAGAGGATGGTGAGGGCAGGAGAGGACAGGAGAGGACAGGAGAGGACAGGAGTGGAGGGGACCTGAGAAACCTACCTGGACAAAGGCAGCATACAGACATCCAGCAAGGCAGGCAGGCATGCAGGCAGCTCTGGCCTGGGCTCCCTGGATCCCGGGCACACCTCCACCTGTCTTCTCTTGACTGCCAGCCCTGAGGTCCCTTGTCGGTCAGCACTGGCTTCCCATCCTTCCGTCCCTCTGTGCCAGGGCCCAGGCATCTGGGCGCTGCTGGCTGACCTAGTGGCAGGGCAGTTGGGCTGCCCAGTGCCAGTGTGGCCAGCACAGAATGCCAGGGGCTAGGACATCACAGAGGGCTCCTGTGGTTGCAAGGCCACGGGGACCCCGCCCATCCAGTTGACCAGCAGCCATGACCCCCACCCTGAACTTGACCTTGAGGGCTGGTGGCCAGCCACCAGAGCCAGAGCCCCAGGCCAAAGCAGGTGCAGGTCGGCCGGGCCAAGGGGCTATGGGCAGATTGGTGTGTGTCTGGGCATGGGGCTGGCATCTGACAGCCCAGGGCTGGGGACCAAGTTCCGCCAGGCCCCTGTCTCACCTTTTGCACTGACACACAGTCTTGCTGACTGACTGACAGTCCCCGCCCCACAGATACCCACACCAGATCCCTGGGTGCCCTGAGCTGCCATTGAGGATTGGTGGGTGCCTGCCTGGACACATGCCACCGTAATGGAGGCCTCTATTAATCCCATTGCCTACTGATAGCTGCCCTCCTGCCCCTACTCCTCCTCCTACTCCTCTTCCTCCTCCTCTTCTTCCTTCTCCTCTTCCTCCTCCTCCTCCTCCTCCTCCTCCTCCACCTCCTCCTCCTTCTCTGCCTCATCCTCAGCGGGACTCATTCAGTGCCATTGGCCTAGGCAAGCCAGGGCTGGTGCTCTGGCTGCTGCAGCTTCTATCCAGTGGGTGGGTGCAGGAATCTGTTCCTGTCAATCCCTGGTTCCTGGGACCTTCCATGCCTCCATCTCCCCCCACTCTCTACTCCAGACCCCTGCTCAAGGATGCCCCCTTGCCCCTTGCCCTCTGTCCCCCAGCTCCCCAACTAACATCTACTGTGTGCCTCCATGCACTACTTTCCTGCCACCCTGCTTCTGCGCTTCAGCCCTGGGGGCCCAGAGCCAGCCCAGCTGCCATCTCACCATCCAGCAGGGGGACCTGCCCTAACCCCCTGCCACCACACCCACACACACAGCCCTGCACACACTCACGGGCTCCCCTGCCTGCAGCCTGCTCTCAAACAGTCTCCTTCTGCCCCCTAGCCCCCTTACAGCCTCTGCCACGGCCCCCCACAGACACCTGGGCATGAGCAGCACAGACATGCAACAAGCTCCACTCGCCCCTACTCCATTTGCTCTATGGTTGGTCAAGAACCTTTTTTTTCATGCTGTAGGGGAGGGAGTTGAGAAAGTCCAATGTCCTGGGGAGCAAGCACTGCAAACAGTCCATCTACAATGTAACATTTGGGTCTCAGGCCGCCCAATCCCTAGTGCGCTGTGCAGACTTTTGACTGGCAAAAACACCCCATCTGAGTGTGAGATCTGGCTGGGCTAGTGGCTCTTTCTGTGGACTAGGACACAGACAGACAGAGTTTTCTGGTTCAAAACCTGTACTTCCCAGAAGATGGTCATTCGCTACGCCTAAAAAAAAAAAAAAAAAAAAAAAAAAGGCTTTTTAATTATTTTTTTCCCCCTGCCTGGGTAACCTGTCTGCTGCTTGTTTCTGAGTGAAAAAAGGGAAAGATCTTTTTTGGAGGGAAAAGGACCAAAATGAGGGCAGGTGGACTCCGTGGACGGTGGATGGGGAGTTGCTCCTGCCCTGGCACTAGAGCCCCAGCTGCTGTTCCAGGTGCTGTCTGATACCAGAGATCTCCGTGTGTCGTGTCATGACGCTGTCTCCAGGACTGACCCTCAGGATAATAAGATTCAAAATGAGGCAGGTGATATTGCCTTCAAAATTAAATCCCGGGAGGTTTGGTGGTATGTCAGAGGGTTAAGGCCTTGTGGCACTCACTAAAAGAGGGGACAGGTAGAAGGGTCTGGGGTCTGGCGCCCAGAACCCCACCTGCAGGGGAGTCGCTTTACAGGGGGTGAAGCAGGTCTTTAGGGGCTCTATCTTTCTCTCCCACTCTGTTTTTCCCCTGCTCTCTCCTTTTCTCTCTGTCTGATGCAAGGTCAAAACAACAACAACAACCACAACAATAACCACCACAGTGACCAAGCAACAAGGGCAGCGAAAGGGGAACAAAAGGAGTGCAGGGGCTGTGGATTATTCGTGGCGCAGGCACTGAGCTGAGGCAATAACCCCTTGAGGCAATCAATCAATCAACGAATAAGTAATACAGGTTACAGAGATGTATATGTCCCTGTGTGTTTCCAGAGTTCATGTAAATGCACTTTTGTTTATTTCTTCATTTATTTATTACCTTGCCACGAGAATTTCTTTTCATTGCTAAAAAAAAGTGTCCCATCAAGGGTACCAGGTGGTGCCACACCCAGTTAAGCACTCATGTTACAATGCAGGGGGACTGGGCTTCAAGACCCTGGTCCCCACCTGCCGGGGGAAATCTTTACAAGTGGTGCAGAAGTGCTGAAGGTGACTCTCTGTGTCACAAACCCTCTTCTATCCCTCCCTTCCCTCTCAATTCCTGTCTATTTATTCCAATAAATAATCAAGAAAATTGAAAGTAAAAAAAGAAAAAGGAAATATTCCACTACTTCAATGGGGCTACTCAGGACAATGCTTTCCTTGTTAAGATCCTCACAGCATACCATATGCAGAAAGGCAAAGACACCATGTACTTTTTAACCAAGTTTTTATATTTATTTATTTATTTATTTTAATAGGTACTTAATCATTTTTGTTATTGATGAATTAATGTTTTACATTTGACATAGACTCTGGCTCTGACACCAGCGGTCTCAAGTACCCCTAGATGGTACTCTGCCTCTACAAAACCAATCCATTGACCTGTCCATGCATCCATCCATCCACCCATCAATCTATACATCCATCCATCCATCCATCCATGCATCCATCCATCCATCCATGCATCCATCCATCCATCCATCCATCCACCAGTGAACCAAGCTAAGGATAAAAGGAGATCTCTCCTTGAATGGTGAAGACTAACCAGGATGCATAGGTAGGTTGCAAAGGGGCGAGTTCGGCTGAATAGGGCAGAGGGGCTGAACCAGGGAATGTGTTGGGGGGTGTAGGTGTGGGTGGGGTGAGCCGGAGACCTGTGAGTTGGGTCACTTCAGGGGCAAGGAGGGGGTGGAAGGGGTTGCGAACAGCTGTCACTGGAGAACCATCACAAGTGCTGGAGCTGTTGAGCAGGGCACCCGGAAGAGAAGACAGACAAAGGAGAGAAGCAAAGTGCAGAGGAGAGGAGAGGGGAGAGGATGGTGAGGGCAGGAGAGGACAGGAGAGGACAGGAGAGGACAGGAGTGGAGGGGACCTGAGAAACCTACCTGGACAAAGGCAGCATACAGACATCCAGCAAGGCAGGCAGGCATGCAGGCAGCTCTGGCCTGGGCTCCCTGGATCCCGGGCACACCTCCACCTGTCTTCTCTTGACTGCCAGCCCTGAGGTCCCTTGTCGGTCAGCACTGGCTTCCCATCCTTCCGTCCCTCTGTGCCAGGGCCCAGGCATCTGGGCGCTGCTGGCTGACCTAGTGGCAGGGCAGTTGGGCTGCCCAGTGCCAGTGTGGCCAGCACAGAATGCCAGGGGCTAGGACATCACAGAGGGCTCCTGTGGTTGCAAGGCCACGGGGACCCCGCCCATCCAGTTGACCAGCAGCCATGACCCCCACCCTGAACTTGACCTTGAGGGCTGGTGGCCAGCCACCAGAGCCAGAGCCCCAGGCCAAAGCAGGTGCAGGTCGGCCGGGCCAAGGGGCTATGGGCAGATTGGTGTGTGTCTGGGCATGGGGCTGGCATCTGACAGCCCAGGGCTGGGGACCAAGTTCCGCCAGGCCCCTGTCTCACCTTTTGCACTGACACACAGTCTTGCTGACTGACTGACAGTCCCCGCCCCACAGATACCCACACCAGATCCCTGGGTGCCCTGAGCTGCCATTGAGGATTGGTGGGTGCCTGCCTGGACACATGCCACCGTAATGGAGGCCTCTATTAATCCCATTGCCTACTGATAGCTGCCCTCCTGCCCCTACTCCTCCTCCTACTCCTCTTCCTCCTCCTCTTCTTCCTTCTCCTCTTCCTCCTCCTCCTCCTCCTCCTCCTCCTCCACCTCCTCCTCCTTCTCTGCCTCATCCTCAGCGGGACTCATTCAGTGCCATTGGCCTAGGCAAGCCAGGGCTGGTGCTCTGGCTGCTGCAGCTTCTATCCAGTGGGTGGGTGCAGGAATCTGTTCCTGTCAATCCCTGGTTCCTGGGACCTTCCATGCCTCCATCTCCCCCCACTCTCTACTCCAGACCCCTGCTCAAGGATGCCCCCTTGCCCCTTGCCCTCTGTCCCCCAGCTCCCCAACTAACATCTACTGTGTGCCTCCATGCACTACTTTCCTGCCACCCTGCTTCTGCGCTTCAGCCCTGGGGGCCCAGAGCCAGCCCAGCTGCCATCTCACCATCCAGCAGGGGGACCTGCCCTAACCCCCTGCCACCACACCCACACACACAGCCCTGCACACACTCACGGGCTCCCCTGCCTGCAGCCTGCTCTCAAACAGTCTCCTTCTGCCCCCTAGCCCCCTTACAGCCTCTGCCACGGCCCCCCACAGACACCTGGGCATGAGCAGCACAGACATGCAACAAGCTCCACTCGCCCCTACTCCATTTGCTCTATGGTTGGTCAAGAACCTTTTTTTTCATGCTGTAGGGGAGGGAGTTGAGAAAGTCCAATGTCCTGGGGAGCAAGCACTGCAAACAGTCCATCTACAATGTAACATTTGGGTCTCAGGCCGCCCAATCCCTAGTGCGCTGTGCAGACTTTTGACTGGCAAAAACACCCCATCTGAGTGTGAGATCTGGCTGGGCTAGTGGCTCTTTCTGTGGACTAGGACACAGACAGACAGAGTTTTCTGGTTCAAAACCTGTACTTCCCAGAAGATGGTCATTCGCTACGCCTAAAAAAAAAAAAAAAAAAAAAAAAAAGGCTTTTTAATTATTTTTTTCCCCCTGCCTGGGTAACCTGTCTGCTGCTTGTTTCTGAGTGAAAAAAGGGAAAGATCTTTTTTGGAGGGAAAAGGACCAAAATGAGGGCAGGTGGACTCCGTGGACGGTGGATGGGGAGTTGCTCCTGCCCTGGCACTAGAGCCCCAGCTGCTGTTCCAGGTGCTGTCTGATACCAGAGATCTCCGTGTGTCGTGTCATGACGCTGTCTCCAGGACTGACCCTCAGGATAATAAGATTCAAAATGAGGCAGGTGATATTGCCTTCAAAATTAAATCCCGGGAGGTTTGGTGGTATGTCAGAGGGTTAAGGCCTTGTGGCACTCACTAAAAGAGGGGACAGGTAGAAGGGTCTGGGGTCTGGCGCCCAGAACCCCACCTGCAGGGGAGTCGCTTTACAGGGGGTGAAGCAGGTCTTTAGGGGCTCTATCTTTCTCTCCCACTCTGTTTTTCCCCTGCTCTCTCCTTTTCTCTCTGTCTGATGCAAGGTCAAAACAACAACAACAACCACAACAATAACCACCACAGTGACCAAGCAACAAGGGCAGCGAAAGGGGAACAAAAGGAGTGCAGGGGCTGTGGATTATTCGTGGCGCAGGCACTGAGCTGAGGCAATAACCCCTTGAGGCAATCAATCAATCAACGAATAAGTAATACAGGTTACAGAGATGTATATGTCCCTGTGTGTTTCCAGAGTTCATGTAAATGCACTTTTGTTTATTTCTTCATTTATTTATTACCTTGCCACGAGAATTTCTTTTCATTGCTAAAAAAAAGTGTCCCATCAAGGGTACCAGGTGGTGCCACACCCAGTTAAGCACTCATGTTACAATGCAGGGGGACTGGGCTTCAAGACCCTGGTCCCCACCTGCCGGGGGAAATCTTTACAAGTGGTGCAGAAGTGCTGAAGGTGACTCTCTGTGTCACAAACCCTCTATCCCTCCCTTCCCTCTCAATTCCTGTCTATTTATTCCAATAAATAATCAAGAAAATTGAAAGTAAAAAAAGAAAAAGGAAATATTCCACTACTTCAATGGGGCTACTCAGGACAATGCTTTCCTTGTTAAGATCCTCACAGCATACCATATGCAGAAAGGCAAAGACACCATGTACTTTTTAACCAAGTTTTTATATTTATTTATTTATTTATTTTAATAGGTACTTAATCATTTTTGTTATTGATGAATTAATGTTTTACATTTGACATAGACTCTGGCTCTGACACCAGCGGTCTCAAGTACCCCTAGATGGTACTCTGCCTCTACAAAACCAATCCATTGACCTGTCCATGCATCCATCCATCCACCCATCAATCTATACATCCATCCATCCATCCATCCATGCATCCATCCATCCATCCATGCATCCATCCATCCATCCATCCATCCACCAGTGAACCAAGCTAAGGATAAAAGGAGATCTCTCCTTGAATGGTGAAGACTAACCAGGATGCATAGGTAGGTTGCAAAGGGGCGAGTTCGGCTGAATAGGGCAGAGGGGCTGAACCAGGGAATGTGTTGGGGGGTGTAGGTGTGGGTGGGGTGAGCCGGAGACCTGTGAGTTGGGTCACTTCAGGGGCAAGGAGGGGGTGGAAGGGGTTGCGAACAGCTGTCACTGGAGAACCATCACAAGTGCTGGAGCTGTTGAGCAGGGCACCCGGAAGAGAAGACAGACAAAGGAGAGAAGCAAAGTGCAGAGGAGAGGAGAGGGGAGAGGATGGTGAGGGCAGGAGAGGACAGGAGAGGACAGGAGAGGACAGGAGTGGAGGGGACCTGAGAAACCTACCTGGACAAAGGCAGCATACAGACATCCAGCAAGGCAGGCAGGCATGCAGGCAGCTCTGGCCTGGGCTCCCTGGATCCCGGGCACACCTCCACCTGTCTTCTCTTGACTGCCAGCCCTGAGGTCCCTTGTCGGTCAGCACTGGCTTCCCATCCTTCCGTCCCTCTGTGCCAGGGCCCAGGCATCTGGGCGCTGCTGGCTGACCTAGTGGCAGGGCAGTTGGGCTGCCCAGTGCCAGTGTGGCCAGCACAGAATGCCAGGGGCTAGGACATCACAGAGGGCTCCTGTGGTTGCAAGGCCACGGGGACCCCGCCCATCCAGTTGACCAGCAGCCATGACCCCCACCCTGAACTTGACCTTGAGGGCTGGTGGCCAGCCACCAGAGCCAGAGCCCCAGGCCAAAGCAGGTGCAGGTCGGCCGGGCCAAGGGGCTATGGGCAGATTGGTGTGTGTCTGGGCATGGGGCTGGCATCTGACAGCCCAGGGCTGGGGACCAAGTTCCGCCAGGCCCCTGTCTCACCTTTTGCACTGACACACAGTCTTGCTGACTGACTGACAGTCCCCGCCCCACAGATACCCACACCAGATCCCTGGGTGCCCTGAGCTGCCATTGAGGATTGGTGGGTGCCTGCCTGGACACATGCCACCGTAATGGAGGCCTCTATTAATCCCATTGCCTACTGATAGCTGCCCTCCTGCCCCTACTCCTCCTCCTACTCCTCTTCCTCCTCCTCTTCTTCCTTCTCCTCTTCCTCCTCCTCCTCCTCCTCCTCCTCCTCCACCTCCTCCTCCTTCTCTGCCTCATCCTCAGCGGGACTCATTCAGTGCCATTGGCCTAGGCAAGCCAGGGCTGGTGCTCTGGCTGCTGCAGCTTCTATCCAGTGGGTGGGTGCAGGAATCTGTTCCTGTCAATCCCTGGTTCCTGGGACCTTCCATGCCTCCATCTCCCCCCACTCTCTACTCCAGACCCCTGCTCAAGGATGCCCCCTTGCCCCTTGCCCTCTGTCCCCCAGCTCCCCAACTAACATCTACTGTGTGCCTCCATGCACTACTTTCCTGCCACCCTGCTTCTGCGCTTCAGCCCTGGGGGCCCAGAGCCAGCCCAGCTGCCATCTCACCATCCAGCAGGGGGACCTGCCCTAACCCCCTGCCACCACACCCACACACACAGCCCTGCACACACTCACGGGCTCCCCTGCCTGCAGCCTGCTCTCAAACAGTCTCCTTCTGCCCCCTAGCCCCCTTACAGCCTCTGCCACGGCCCCCCACAGACACCTGGGCATGAGCAGCACAGACATGCAACAAGCTCCACTCGCCCCTACTCCATTTGCTCTATGGTTGGTCAAGAACCTTTTTTTTCATGCTGTAGGGGAGGGAGTTGAGAAAGTCCAATGTCCTGGGGAGCAAGCACTGCAAACAGTCCATCTACAATGTAACATTTGGGTCTCAGGCCGCCCAATCCCTAGTGCGCTGTGCAGACTTTTGACTGGCAAAAACACCCCATCTGAGTGTGAGATCTGGCTGGGCTAGTGGCTCTTTCTGTGGACTAGGACACAGACAGACAGAGTTTTCTGGTTCAAAACCTGTACTTCCCAGAAGATGGTCATTCGCTACGCCTAAAAAAAAAAAAAAAAAAAAAAAAAAAAAAAAAAAAAGGCTTTTTAATTATTTTTTTCCCCCTGCCTGGGTAACCTGTCTGCTGCTTGTTTCTGAGTGAAAAAAGGGAAAGATCTTTTTTGGAGGGAAAAGGACCAAAATGAGGGCAGGTGGACTCCGTGGACGGTGGATGGGGAGTTGCTCCTGCCCTGGCACTAGAGCCCCAGCTGCTGTTCCAGGTGCTGTCTGATACCAGAGATCTCCGTGTGTCGTGTCATGACGCTGTCTCCAGGACTGACCCTCAGGATAATAAGATTCAAAATGAGGCAGGTGATATTGCCTTCAAAATTAAATCCCGGGAGGTTTGGTGGTATGTCAGAGGGTTAAGGCCTTGTGGCACTCACTAAAAGAGGGGACAGGTAGAAGGGTCTGGGGTCTGGCGCCCAGAACCCCACCTGCAGGGGAGTCGCTTTACAGGGGGTGAAGCAGGTCTTTAGGGGCTCTATCTTTCTCTCCCACTCTGTTTTTCCCCTGCTCTCTCCTTTTCTCTCTGTCTGATGCAAGGTCAAAACAACAACAACAACCACAACAATAACCACCACAGTGACCAAGCAACAAGGGCAGCGAAAGGGGAACAAAAGGAGTGCAGGGGCTGTGGATTATTCGTGGCGCAGGCACTGAGCTGAGGCAATAACCCCTTGAGGCAATCAATCAATCAACGAATAAGTAATACAGGTTACAGAGATGTATATGTCCCTGTGTGTTTCCAGAGTTCATGTAAATGCACTTTTGTTTATTTCTTCATTTATTTATTACCTTGCCACGAGAATTTCTTTTCATTGCTAAAAAAAAGTGTCCCATCAAGGGTACCAGGTGGTGCCACACCCAGTTAAGCACTCATGTTACAATGCAGGGGGACTGGGCTTCAAGACCCTGGTCCCCACCTGCCGGGGGAAATCTTTACAAGTGGTGCAGAAGTGCTGAAGGTGACTCTCTGTGTCACAAACCCTCTATCCCTCCCTTCCCTCTCAATTCCTGTCTATTTATTCCAATAAATAATCAAGAAAATTGAAAGTAAAAAAAGAAAAAGGAAATATTCCACTACTTCAATGGGGCTACTCAGGACAATGCTTTCCTTGTTAAGATCCTCACAGCATACCATATGCAGAAAGGCAAAGACACCATGTACTTTTTAACCAAGTTTTTATATTTATTTATTTATTTATTTTAATAGGTACTTAATCATTTTTGTTATTGATGAATTAATGTTTTACATTTGACATAGACTCTGGCTCTGACACCAGCGGTCTCAAGTACCCCTAGATGGTACTCTGCCTCTACAAAACCAATCCATTGACCTGTCCATGCATCCATCCATCCACCCATCAATCTATACATCCATCCATCCATCCATCCATGCATCCATCCATCCATCCATGCATCCATCCATCCATCCATCCATCCACCAGTGAACCAAGCTAAGGATAAAAGGAGATCTCTCCTTGAATGGTGAAGACTAACCAGGATGCATAGGTAGGTTGCAAAGGGGCGAGTTCGGCTGAATAGGGCAGAGGGGCTGAACCAGGGAATGTGTTGGGGGGTGTAGGTGTGGGTGGGGTGAGCCGGAGACCTGTGAGTTGGGTCACTTCAGGGGCAAGGAGGGGGTGGAAGGGGTTGCGAACAGCTGTCACTGGAGAACCATCACAAGTGCTGGAGCTGTTGAGCAGGGCACCCGGAAGAGAAGACAGACAAAGGAGAGAAGCAAAGTGCAGAGGAGAGGAGAGGGGAGAGGATGGTGAGGGCAGGAGAGGACAGGAGAGGACAGGAGAGGACAGGAGTGGAGGGGACCTGAGAAACCTACCTGGACAAAGGCAGCATACAGACATCCAGCAAGGCAGGCAGGCATGCAGGCAGCTCTGGCCTGGGCTCCCTGGATCCCGGGCACACCTCCACCTGTCTTCTCTTGACTGCCAGCCCTGAGGTCCCTTGTCGGTCAGCACTGGCTTCCCATCCTTCCGTCCCTCTGTGCCAGGGCCCAGGCATCTGGGCGCTGCTGGCTGACCTAGTGGCAGGGCAGTTGGGCTGCCCAGTGCCAGTGTGGCCAGCACAGAATGCCAGGGGCTAGGACATCACAGAGGGCTCCTGTGGTTTCAAGGCCACGGGGACCCCGCCCATCCAGTTGACCAGCAGCCATGACCCCCACCCTGAACTTGACCTTGAGGGCTGGTGGCCAGCCACCAGAGCCAGAGCCCCAGGCCAAAGCAGGTGCAGGTCGGCCGGGCCAAGGGGCTATGGGCAGATTGGTGTGTGTCTGGGCATGGGGCTGGCATCTGACAGCCCAGGGCTGGGGACCAAGTTCCGCCAGGCCCCTGTCTCACCTTTTGCACTGACACACAGTCTTGCTGACTGACTGACAGTCCCCGCCCCACAGATACCCACACCAGATCCCTGGGTGCCCTGAGCTGCCATTGAGGATTGGTGGGTGCCTGCCTGGACACATGCCACCGTAATGGAGGCCTCTATTAATCCCATTGCCTACTGATAGCTGCCCTCCTGCCCCTACTCCTCCTCCTACTCCTCTTCCTCCTCCTCTTCTTCCTTCTCCTCTTCCTCCTCCTCCTCCTCCTCCTCCTCCTCCACCTCCTCCTCCTTCTCTGCCTCATCCTCAGCGGGACTCATTCAGTGCCATTGGCCTAGGCAAGCCAGGGCTGGTGCTCTGGCTGCTGCAGCTTCTATCCAGTGGGTGGGTGCAGGAATCTGTTCCTGTCAATCCCTGGTTCCTGGGACCTTCCATGCCTCCATCTCCCCCCACTCTCTACTCCAGACCCCTGCTCAAGGATGCCCCCTTGCCCCTTGCCCTCTGTCCCCCAGCTCCCCAACTAACATCTACTGTGTGCCTCCATGCACTACTTTCCTGCCACCCTGCTTCTGCGCTTCAGCCCTGGGGGCCCAGAGCCAGCCCAGCTGCCATCTCACCATCCAGCAGGGGGACCTGCCCTAACCCCCTGCCACCACACCCACACACACAGCCCTGCACACACTCACGGGCTCCCCTGCCTGCAGCCTGCTCTCAAACAGTCTCCTTCTGCCCCCTAGCCCCCTTACAGCCTCTGCCACGGCCCCCCACAGACACCTGGGCATGAGCAGCACAGACATGCAACAAGCTCCACTCGCCCCTACTCCATTTGCTCTATGGTTGGTCAAGAACCTTTTTTTTCATGCTGTAGGGGAGGGAGTTGAGAAAGTCCAATGTCCTGGGGAGCAAGCACTGCAAACAGTCCATCTACAATGTAACATTTGGGTCTCAGGCCGCCCAATCCCTAGTGCGCTGTGCAGACTTTTGACTGGCAAAAACACCCCATCTGAGTGTGAGATCTGGCTGGGCTAGTGGCTCTTTCTGTGGACTAGGACACAGACAGACAGAGTTTTCTGGTTCAAAACCTGTACTTCCCAGAAGATGGTCATTCGCTACGCCTAAAAAAAAAAAAAAAAAAAAAAAAAAAAAAAGGCTTTTTAATTATTTTTTTCCCCCTGCCTGGGTAACCTGTCTGCTGCTTGTTTCTGAGTGAAAAAAGGGAAAGATCTTTTTTGGAGGGAAAAGGACCAAAATGAGGGCAGGTGGACTCCGTGGACGGTGGATGGGGAGTTGCTCCTGCCCTGGCACTAGAGCCCCAGCTGCTGTTCCAGGTGCTGTCTGATACCAGAGATCTCCGTGTGTCGTGTCATGACGCTGTCTCCAGGACTGACCCTCAGGATAATAAGATTCAAAATGAGGCAGGTGATATTGCCTTCAAAATTAAATCCCGGGAGGTTTGGTGGTATGTCAGAGGGTTAAGGCCTTGTGGCACTCACTAAAAGAGGGGACAGGTAGAAGGGTCTGGGGTCTGGCGCCCAGAACCCCACCTGCAGGGGAGTCGCTTTACAGGGGGTGAAGCAGGTCTTTAGGGGCTCTATCTTTCTCTCCCACTCTGTTTTTCCCCTGCTCTCTCCTTTTCTCTCTGTCTGATGCAAGGTCAAAACAACAACAACAACCACAACAATAACCACCACAGTGACCAAGCAACAAGGGCAGCGAAAGGGGAACAAAAGGAGTGCAGGGGCTGTGGATTATTCGTGGCGCAGGCACTGAGCTGAGGCAATAACCCCTTGAGGCAATCAATCAATCAACGAATAAGTAATACAGGTTACAGAGATGTATATGTCCCTGTGTGTTTCCAGAGTTCATGTAAATGCACTTTTGTTTATTTCTTCATTTATTTATTACCTTGCCACGAGAATTTCTTTTCATTGCTAAAAAAAAGTGTCCCATCAAGGGTACCAGGTGGTGCCACACCCAGTTAAGCACTCATGTTACAATGCAGGGGGACTGGGCTTCAAGACCCTGGTCCCCACCTGCCGGGGGAAATCTTTACAAGTGGTGCAGAAGTGCTGAAGGTGACTCTCTGTGTCACAAACCCTCTATCCCTCCCTTCCCTCTCAATTCCTGTCTATTTATTCCAATAAATAATCAAGAAAATTGAAAGTAAAAAAAGAAAAAGGAAATATTCCACTACTTCAATGGGGCTACTCAGGACAATGCTTTCCTTGTTAAGATCCTCACAGCATACCATATGCAGAAAGGCAAAGACACCATGTACTTTTTAACCAAGTTTTTATATTTATTTATTTATTTATTTTAATAGGTACTTAATCATTTTTGTTATTGATGAATTAATGTTTTACATTTGACATAGACTCTGGCTCTGACACCAGCGGTCTCAAGTACCCCTAGATGGTACTCTGCCTCTACAAAACCAATCCATTGACCTGTCCATGCATCCATCCATCCACCCATCAATCTATACATCCATCCATCCATCCATCCATGCATCCATCCATCCATCCATGCATCCATCCATCCATCCATCCATCCACCAGTGAACCAAGCTAAGGATAAAAGGAGATCTCTCCTTGAATGGTGAAGACTAACCAGGATGCATAGGTAGGTTGCAAAGGGGCGAGTTCGGCTGAATAGGGCAGAGGGGCTGAACCAGGGAATGTGTTGGGGGGTGTAGGTGTGGGTGGGGTGAGCCGGAGACCTGTGAGTTGGGTCACTTCAGGGGCAAGGAGGGGGTGGAAGGGGTTGCGAACAGCTGTCACTGGAGAACCATCACAAGTGCTGGAGCTGTTGAGCAGGGCACCCGGAAGAGAAGACAGACAAAGGAGAGAAGCAAAGTGCAGAGGAGAGGAGAGGGGAGAGGATGGTGAGGGCAGGAGAGGACAGGAGAGGACAGGAGAGGACAGGAGTGGAGGGGACCTGAGAAACCTACCTGGACAAAGGCAGCATACAGACATCCAGCAAGGCAGGCAGGCATGCAGGCAGCTCTGGCCTGGGCTCCCTGGATCCCGGGCACACCTCCACCTGTCTTCTCTTGACTGCCAGCCCTGAGGTCCCTTGTCGGTCAGCACTGGCTTCCCATCCTTCCGTCCCTCTGTGCCAGGGCCCAGGCATCTGGGCGCTGCTGGCTGACCTAGTGGCAGGGCAGTTGGGCTGCCCAGTGCCAGTGTGGCCAGCACAGAATGCCAGGGGCTAGGACATCACAGAGGGCTCCTGTGGTTGCAAGGCCACGGGGACCCCGCCCATCCAGTTGACCAGCAGCCATGACCCCCACCCTGAACTTGACCTTGAGGGCTGGTGGCCAGCCACCAGAGCCAGAGCCCCAGGCCAAAGCAGGTGCAGGTCGGCCGGGCCAAGGGGCTATGGGCAGATTGGTGTGTGTCTGGGCATGGGGCTGGCATCTGACAGCCCAGGGCTGGGGACCAAGTTCCGCCAGGCCCCTGTCTCACCTTTTGCACTGACACACAGTCTTGCTGACTGACTGACAGTCCCCGCCCCACAGATACCCACACCAGATCCCTGGGTGCCCTGAGCTGCCATTGAGGATTGGTGGGTGCCTGCCTGGACACATGCCACCGTAATGGAGGCCTCTATTAATCCCATTGCCTACTGATAGCTGCCCTCCTGCCCCTACTCCTCCTCCTACTCCTCTTCCTCCTCCTCTTCTTCCTTCTCCTCTTCCTCCTCCTCCTCCTCCTCCTCCTCCTCCACCTCCTCCTCCTTCTCTGCCTCATCCTCAGCGGGACTCATTCAGTGCCATTGGCCTAGGCAAGCCAGGGCTGGTGCTCTGGCTGCTGCAGCTTCTATCCAGTGGGTGGGTGCAGGAATCTGTTCCTGTCAATCCCTGGTTCCTGGGACCTTCCATGCCTCCATCTCCCCCCACTCTCTACTCCAGACCCCTGCTCAAGGATGCCCCCTTGCCCCTTGCCCTCTGTCCCCCAGCTCCCCAACTAACATCTACTGTGTGCCTCCATGCACTACTTTCCTGCCACCCTGCTTCTGCGCTTCAGCCCTGGGGGCCCAGAGCCAGCCCAGCTGCCATCTCACCATCCAGCAGGGGGACCTGCCCTAACCCCCTGCCACCACACCCACACACACAGCCCTGCACACACTCACGGGCTCCCCTGCCTGCAGCCTGCTCTCAAACAGTCTCCTTCTGCCCCCTAGCCCCCTTACAGCCTCTGCCACGGCCCCCCACAGACACCTGGGCATGAGCAGCACAGACATGCAACAAGCTCCACTCGCCCCTACTCCATTTGCTCTATGGTTGGTCAAGAACCTTTTTTTTCATGCTGTAGGGGAGGGAGTTGAGAAAGTCCAATGTCCTGGGGAGCAAGCACTGCAAACAGTCCATCTACAATGTAACATTTGGGTCTCAGGCCGCCCAATCCCTAGTGCGCTGTGCAGACTTTTGACTGGCAAAAACACCCCATCTGAGTGTGAGATCTGGCTGGGCTAGTGGCTCTTTCTGTGGACTAGGACACAGACAGACAGAGTTTTCTGGTTCAAAACCTGTACTTCCCAGAAGATGGTCATTCGCTACGCCTAAAAAAAAAAAAAAAAAAAAAAAAAAAAAAGGCTTTTTAATTATTTTTTTCCCCCTGCCTGGGTAACCTGTCTGCTGCTTGTTTCTGAGTGAAAAAAGGGAAAGATCTTTTTTGGAGGGAAAAGGACCAAAATGAGGGCAGGTGGACTCCGTGGACGGTGGATGGGGAGTTGCTCCTGCCCTGGCACTAGAGCCCCAGCTGCTGTTCCAGGTGCTGTCTGATACCAGAGATCTCCGTGTGTCGTGTCATGACGCTGTCTCCAGGACTGACCCTCAGGATAATAAGATTCAAAATGAGGCAGGTGATATTGCCTTCAAAATTAAATCCCGGGAGGTTTGGTGGTATGTCAGAGGGTTAAGGCCTTGTGGCACTCACTAAAAGAGGGGACAGGTAGAAGGGTCTGGGGTCTGGCGCCCAGAACCCCACCTGCAGGGGAGTCGCTTTGCAGGGGGTGAAGCAGGTCTTTAGGGGCTCTATCTTTCTCTCCCACTCTGTTTTTCCCCTGCTCTCTCCTTTTCTCTCTGTCTGATGCAAGGTCAAAACAACAACAACAACCACAACAATAACCACCACAGTGACCAAGCAACAAGGGCAGCGAAAGGGGAACAAAAGGAGTGCAGGGGCTGTGGATTATTCGTGGCGCAGGCACTGAGCTGAGGCAATAACCCCTTGAGGCAATCAATCAATCAACGAATAAGTAATACAGGTTACAGAGATGTATATGTCCCTGTGTGTTTCCAGAGTTCATGTAAATGCACTTTTGTTTATTTCTTCATTTATTTATTACCTTGCCACGAGAATTTCTTTTCATTGCTAAAAAAAAGTGTCCCATCAAGGGTACCAGGTGGTGCCACACCCAGTTAAGCACTCATGTTACAATGCAGGGGGACTGGGCTTCAAGACCCTGGTCCCCACCTGCCGGGGGAAATCTTTACAAGTGGTGCAGAAGTGCTGAAGGTGACTCTCTGTGTCACAAACCCTCTATCCCTCCCTTCCCTCTCAATTCCTGTCTATTTATTCCAATAAATAATCAAGAAAATTGAAAGTAAAAAAAGAAAAAGGAAATATTCCACTACTTCAATGGGGCTACTCAGGACAATGCTTTCCTTGTTAAGATCCTCACAGCATACCATATGCAGAAAGGCAAAGACACCATGTACTTTTTAACCAAGTTTTTATATTTATTTATTTATTTATTTTAATAGGTACTTAATCATTTTTGTTATTGATGAATTAATGTTTTACATTTGACATAGACTCTGGCTCTGACACCAGCGGTCTCAAGTACCCCTAGATGGTACTCTGCCTCTACAAAACCAATCCATTGACCTGTCCATGCATCCATCCATCCACCCATCAATCTATACATCCATCCATCCATCCATCCATGCATCCATCCATCCATCCATGCATCCATCCATCCATCCATCCATCCACCAGTGAACCAAGCTAAGGATAAAAGGAGATCTCTCCTTGAATGGTGAAGACTAACCAGGATGCATAGGTAGGTTGCAAAGGGGCGAGTTCGGCTGAATAGGGCAGAGGGGCTGAACCAGGGAATGTGTTGGGGGGTGTAGGTGTGGGTGGGGTGAGCCGGAGACCTGTGAGTTGGGTCACTTCAGGGGCAAGGAGGGGGTGGAAGGGGTTGCGAACAGCTGTCACTGGAGAACCATCACAAGTGCTGGAGCTGTTGAGCAGGGCACCCGGAAGAGAAGACAGACAAAGGAGAGAAGCAAAGTGCAGAGGAGAGGAGAGGGGAGAGGATGGTGAGGGCAGGAGAGGACAGGAGAGGACAGGAGAGGACAGGAGTGGAGGGGACCTGAGAAACCTACCTGGACAAAGGCAGCATACAGACATCCAGCAAGGCAGGCAGGCATGCAGGCAGCTCTGGCCTGGGCTCCCTGGATCCCGGGCACACCTCCACCTGTCTTCTCTTGACTGCCAGCCCTGAGGTCCCTTGTCGGTCAGCACTGGCTTCCCATCCTTCCGTCCCTCTGTGCCAGGGCCCAGGCATCTGGGCGCTGCTGGCTGACCTAGTGGCAGGGCAGTTGGGCTGCCCAGTGCCAGTGTGGCCAGCACAGAATGCCAGGGGCTAGGACATCACAGAGGGCTCCTGTGGTTGCAAGGCCACGGGGACCCCGCCCATCCAGTTGACCAGCAGCCATGACCCCCACCCTGAACTTGACCTTGAGGGCTGGTGGCCAGCCACCAGAGCCAGAGCCCCAGGCCAAAGCAGGTGCAGGTCGGCCGGGCCAAGGGGCTATGGGCAGATTGGTGTGTGTCTGGGCATGGGGCTGGCATCTGACAGCCCAGGGCTGGGGACCAAGTTCCGCCAGGCCCCTGTCTCACCTTTTGCACTGACACACAGTCTTGCTGACTGACTGACAGTCCCCGCCCCACAGATACCCACACCAGATCCCTGGGTGCCCTGAGCTGCCATTGAGGATTGGTGGGTGCCTGCCTGGACACATGCCACCGTAATGGAGGCCTCTATTAATCCCATTGCCTACTGATAGCTGCCCTCCTGCCCCTACTCCTCCTCCTACTCCTCTTCCTCCTCCTCTTCTTCCTTCTCCTCTTCCTCCTCCTCCTCCTCCTCCTCCTCCTCCACCTCCTCCTCCTTCTCTGCCTCATCCTCAGCGGGACTCATTCAGTGCCATTGGCCTAGGCAAGCCAGGGCTGGTGCTCTGGCTGCTGCAGCTTCTATCCAGTGGGTGGGTGCAGGAATCTGTTCCTGTCAATCCCTGGTTCCTGGGACCTTCCATGCCTCCATCTCCCCCCACTCTCTACTCCAGACCCCTGCTCAAGGATGCCCCCTTGCCCCTTGCCCTCTGTCCCCCAGCTCCCCAACTAACATCTACTGTGTGCCTCCATGCACTACTTTCCTGCCACCCTGCTTCTGCGCTTCAGCCCTGGGGGCCCAGAGCCAGCCCAGCTGCCATCTCACCATCCAGCAGGGGGACCTGCCCTAACCCCCTGCCACCACACCCACACACACAGCCCTGCACACACTCACGGGCTCCCCTGCCTGCAGCCTGCTCTCAAACAGTCTCCTTCTGCCCCCTAGCCCCCTTACAGCCTCTGCCACGGCCCCCCACAGACACCTGGGCATGAGCAGCACAGACATGCAACAAGCTCCACTCGCCCCTACTCCATTTGCTCTATGGTTGGTCAAGAACCTTTTTTTTCATGCTGTAGGGGAGGGAGTTGAGAAAGTCCAATGTCCTGGGGAGCAAGCACTGCAAACAGTCCATCTACAATGTAACATTTGGGTCTCAGGCCGCCCAATCCCTAGTGCGCTGTGCAGACTTTTGACTGGCAAAAACACCCCATCTGAGTGTGAGATCTGGCTGGGCTAGTGGCTCTTTCTGTGGACTAGGACACAGACAGACAGAGTTTTCTGGTTCAAAACCTGTACTTCCCAGAAGATGGTCATTCGCTACGCCTAAAAAAAAAAAAAAAAAAAAAAAAAAAAAAAAAAAGGCTTTTTAATTATTTTTTTCCCCCTGCCTGGGTAACCTGTCTGCTGCTTGTTTCTGAGTGAAAAAAGGGAAAGATCTTTTTTGGAGGGAAAAGGACCAAAATGAGGGCAGGTGGACTCCGTGGACGGTGGATGGGGAGTTGCTCCTGCCCTGGCACTAGAGCCCCAGCTGCTGTTCCAGGTGCTGTCTGATACCAGAGATCTCCGTGTGTCGTGTCATGACGCTGTCTCCAGGACTGACCCTCAGGATAATAAGATTCAAAATGAGGCAGGTGATATTGCCTTCAAAATTAAATCCCGGGAGGTTTGGTGGTATGTCAGAGGGTTAAGGCCTTGTGGCACTCACTAAAAGAGGGGACAGGTAGAAGGGTCTGGGGTCTGGCGCCCAGAACCCCACCTGCAGGGGAGTCGCTTTACAGGGGGTGAAGCAGGTCTTTAGGGGCTCTATCTTTCTCTCCCACTCTGTTTTTCCCCTGCTCTCTCCTTTTCTCTCTGTCTGATGCAAGGTCAAAACAACAACAACAACCACAACAATAACCACCACAGTGACCAAGCAACAAGGGCAGCGAAAGGGGAACAAAAGGAGTGCAGGGGCTGTGGATTATTCGTGGCGCAGGCACTGAGCTGAGGCAATAACCCCTTGAGGCAATCAATCAATCAACGAATAAGTAATACAGGTTACAGAGATGTATATGTCCCTGTGTGTTTCCAGAGTTCATGTAAATGCACTTTTGTTTATTTCTTCATTTATTTATTACCTTGCCACGAGAATTTCTTTTCATTGCTAAAAAAAAGTGTCCCATCAAGGGTACCAGGTGGTGCCACACCCAGTTAAGCACTCATGTTACAATGCAGGGGGACTGGGCTTCAAGACCCTGGTCCCCACCTGCCGGGGGAAATCTTTACAAGTGGTGCAGAAGTGCTGAAGGTGACTCTCTGTGTCACAAACCCTCTATCCCTCCCTTCCCTCTCAATTCCTGTCTATTTATTCCAATAAATAATCAAGAAAATTGAAAGTAAAAAAAGAAAAAGGAAATATTCCACTACTTCAATGGGGCTACTCAGGACAATGCTTTCCTTGTTAAGATCCTCACAGCATACCATATGCAGAAAGGCAAAGACACCATGTACTTTTTAACCAAGTTTTTATATTTATTTATTTATTTATTTTAATAGGTACTTAATCATTTTTGTTATTGATGAATTAATGTTTTACATTTGACATAGACTCTGGCTCTGACACCAGCGGTCTCAAGTACCCCTAGATGGTACTCTGCCTCTACAAAACCAATCCATTGACCTGTCCATGCATCCATCCATCCACCCATCAATCTATACATCCATCCATCCATCCATCCATGCATCCATCCATCCATCCATGCATCCATCCATCCATCCATCCATCCACCAGTGAACCAAGCTAAGGATAAAAGGAGATCTCTCCTTGAATGGTGAAGACTAACCAGGATGCATAGGTAGGTTGCAAAGGGGCGAGTTCGGCTGAATAGGGCAGAGGGGCTGAACCAGGGAATGTGTTGGGGGGTGTAGGTGTGGGTGGGGTGAGCCGGAGACCTGTGAGTTGGGTCACTTCAGGGGCAAGGAGGGGGTGGAAGGGGTTGCGAACAGCTGTCACTGGAGAACCATCACAAGTGCTGGAGCTGTTGAGCAGGGCACCCGGAAGAGAAGACAGACAAAGGAGAGAAGCAAAGTGCAGAGGAGAGGAGAGGGGAGAGGATGGTGAGGGCAGGAGAGGACAGGAGAGGACAGGAGAGGACAGGAGTGGAGGGGACCTGAGAAACCTACCTGGACAAAGGCAGCATACAGACATCCAGCAAGGCAGGCAGGCATGCAGGCAGCTCTGGCCTGGGCTCCCTGGATCCCGGGCACACCTCCACCTGTCTTCTCTTGACTGCCAGCCCTGAGGTCCCTTGTCGGTCAGCACTGGCTTCCCATCCTTCCGTCCCTCTGTGCCAGGGCCCAGGCATCTGGGCGCTGCTGGCTGACCTAGTGGCAGGGCAGTTGGGCTGCCCAGTGCCAGTGTGGCCAGCACAGAATGCCAGGGGCTAGGACATCACAGAGGGCTCCTGTGGTTGCAAGGCCACGGGGACCCCGCCCATCCAGTTGACCAGCAGCCATGACCCCCACCCTGAACTTGACCTTGAGGGCTGGTGGCCAGCCACCAGAGCCAGAGCCCCAGGCCAAAGCAGGTGCAGGTCGGCCGGGCCAAGGGGCTATGGGCAGATTGGTGTGTGTCTGGGCATGGGGCTGGCATCTGACAGCCCAGGGCTGGGGACCAAGTTCCGCCAGGCCCCTGTCTCACCTTTTGCACTGACACACAGTCTTGCTGACTGACTGACAGTCCCCGCCCCACAGATACCCACACCAGATCCCTGGGTGCCCTGAGCTGCCATTGAGGATTGGTGGGTGCCTGCCTGGACACATGCCACCGTAATGGAGGCCTCTATTAATCCCATTGCCTACTGATAGCTGCCCTCCTGCCCCTACTCCTCCTCCTACTCCTCTTCCTCCTCCTCTTCTTCCTTCTCCTCTTCCTCCTCCTCCTCCTCCTCCTCCTCCTCCACCTCCTCCTCCTTCTCTGCCTCATCCTCAGCGGGACTCATTCAGTGCCATTGGCCTAGGCAAGCCAGGGCTGGTGCTCTGGCTGCTGCAGCTTCTATCCAGTGGGTGGGTGCAGGAATCTGTTCCTGTCAATCCCTGGTTCCTGGGACCTTCCATGCCTCCATCTCCCCCCACTCTCTACTCCAGACCCCTGCTCAAGGATGCCCCCTTGCCCCTTGCCCTCTGTCCCCCAGCTCCCCAACTAACATCTACTGTGTGCCTCCATGCACTACTTTCCTGCCACCCTGCTTCTGCGCTTCAGCCCTGGGGGCCCAGAGCCAGCCCAGCTGCCATCTCACCATCCAGCAGGGGGACCTGCCCTAACCCCCTGCCACCACACCCACACACACAGCCCTGCACACACTCACGGGCTCCCCTGCCTGCAGCCTGCTCTCAAACAGTCTCCTTCTGCCCCCTAGCCCCCTTACAGCCTCTGCCACGGCCCCCCACAGACACCTGGGCATGAGCAGCACAGACATGCAACAAGCTCCACTCGCCCCTACTCCATTTGCTCTATGGTTGGTCAAGAACCTTTTTTTTCATGCTGTAGGGGAGGGAGTTGAGAAAGTCCAATGTCCTGGGGAGCAAGCACTGCAAACAGTCCATCTACAATGTAACATTTGGGTCTCAGGCCGCCCAATCCCTAGTGCGCTGTGCAGACTTTTGACTGGCAAAAACACCCCATCTGAGTGTGAGATCTGGCTGGGCTAGTGGCTCTTTCTGTGGACTAGGACACAGACAGACAGAGTTTTCTGGTTCAAAACCTGTACTTCCCAGAAGATGGTCATTCGCTACGCCTAAAAAAAAAAAAAAAAAAAAAAAAAAAAAAAGGCTTTTTAATTATTTTTTTCCCCCTGCCTGGGTAACCTGTCTGCTGCTTGTTTCTGAGTGAAAAAAGGGAAAGATCTTTTTTGGAGGGAAAAGGACCAAAATGAGGGCAGGTGGACTCCGTGGACGGTGGATGGGGAGTTGCTCCTGCCCTGGCACTAGAGCCCCAGCTGCTGTTCCAGGTGCTGTCTGATACCAGAGATCTCCGTGTGTCGTGTCATGACGCTGTCTCCAGGACTGACCCTCAGGATAATAAGATTCAAAATGAGGCAGGTGATATTGCCTTCAAAATTAAATCCCGGGAGGTTTGGTGGTATGTCAGAGGGTTAAGGCCTTGTGGCACTCACTAAAAGAGGGGACAGGTAGAAGGGTCTGGGGTCTGGCGCCCAGAACCCCACCTGCAGGGGAGTCGCTTTACAGGGGGTGAAGCAGGTCTTTAGGGGCTCTATCTTTCTCTCCCACTCTGTTTTTCCCCTGCTCTCTCCTTTTCTCTCTGTCTGATGCAAGGTCAAAACAACAACAACAACCACAACAATAACCACCACAGTGACCAAGCAACAAGGGCAGCGAAAGGGGAACAAAAGGAGTGCAGGGGCTGTGGATTATTCGTGGCGCAGGCACTGAGCTGAGGCAATAACCCCTTGAGGCAATCAATCAATCAACGAATAAGTAATACAGGTTACAGAGATGTATATGTCCCTGTGTGTTTCCAGAGTTCATGTAAATGCACTTTTGTTTATTTCTTCATTTATTTATTACCTTGCCACGAGAATTTCTTTTCATTGCTAAAAAAAAGTGTCCCATCAAGGGTACCAGGTGGTGCCACACCCAGTTAAGCACTCATGTTACAATGCAGGGGGACTGGGCTTCAAGACCCTGGTCCCCACCTGCCGGGGGAAATCTTTACAAGTGGTGCAGAAGTGCTGAAGGTGACTCTCTGTGTCACAAACCCTCTATCCCTCCCTTCCCTCTCAATTCCTGTCTATTTATTCCAATAAATAATCAAGAAAATTGAAAGTAAAAAAAGAAAAAGGAAATATTCCACTACTTCAATGGGGCTACTCAGGACAATGCTTTCCTTGTTAAGATCCTCACAGCATACCATATGCAGAAAGGCAAAGACACCATGTACTTTTTAACCAAGTTTTTATATTTATTTATTTATTTATTTTAATAGGTACTTAATCATTTTTGTTATTGATGAATTAATGTTTTACATTTGACATAGACTCTGGCTCTGACACCAGCGGTCTCAAGTACCCCTAGATGGTACTCTGCCTCTACAAAACCAATCCATTGACCTGTCCATGCATCCATCCATCCACCCATCAATCTATACATCCATCCATCCATCCATCCATGCATCCATCCATCCATCCATGCATCCATCCATCCATCCATCCATCCACCAGTGAACCAAGCTAAGGATAAAAGGAGATCTCTCCTTGAATGGTGAAGACTAACCAGGATGCATAGGTAGGTTGCAAAGGGGCGAGTTCGGCTGAATAGGGCAGAGGGGCTGAACCAGGGAATGTGTTGGGGGGTGTAGGTGTGGGTGGGGTGAGCCGGAGACCTGTGAGTTGGGTCACTTCAGGGGCAAGGAGGGGGTGGAAGGGGTTGCGAACAGCTGTCACTGGAGAACCATCACAAGTGCTGGAGCTGTTGAGCAGGGCACCCGGAAGAGAAGACAGACAAAGGAGAGAAGCAAAGTGCAGAGGAGAGGAGAGGGGAGAGGATGGTGAGGGCAGGAGAGGACAGGAGAGGACAGGAGAGGACAGGAGTGGAGGGGACCTGAGAAACCTACCTGGACAAAGGCAGCATACAGACATCCAGCAAGGCAGGCAGGCATGCAGGCAGCTCTGGCCTGGGCTCCCTGGATCCCGGGCACACCTCCACCTGTCTTCTCTTGACTGCCAGCCCTGAGGTCCCTTGTCGGTCAGCACTGGCTTCCCATCCTTCCGTCCCTCTGTGCCAGGGCCCAGGCATCTGGGCGCTGCTGGCTGACCTAGTGGCAGGGCAGTTGGGCTGCCCAGTGCCAGTGTGGCCAGCACAGAATGCCAGGGGCTAGGACATCACAGAGGGCTCCTGTGGTTGCAAGGCCACGGGGACCCCGCCCATCCAGTTGACCAGCAGCCATGACCCCCACCCTGAACTTGACCTTGAGGGCTGGTGGCCAGCCACCAGAGCCAGAGCCCCAGGCCAAAGCAGGTGCAGGTCGGCCGGGCCAAGGGGCTATGGGCAGATTGGTGTGTGTCTGGGCATGGGGCTGGCATCTGACAGCCCAGGGCTGGGGACCAAGTTCCGCCAGGCCCCTGTCTCACCTTTTGCACTGACACACAGTCTTGCTGACTGACTGACAGTCCCCGCCCCACAGATACCCACACCAGATCCCTGGGTGCCCTGAGCTGCCATTGAGGATTGGTGGGTGCCTGCCTGGACACATGCCACCGTAATGGAGGCCTCTATTAATCCCATTGCCTACTGATAGCTGCCCTCCTGCCCCTACTCCTCCTCCTACTCCTCTTCCTCCTCCTCTTCTTCCTTCTCCTCTTCCTCCTCCTCCTCCTCCTCCTCCTCCTCCACCTCCTCCTCCTTCTCTGCCTCATCCTCAGCGGGACTCATTCAGTGCCATTGGCCTAGGCAAGCCAGGGCTGGTGCTCTGGCTGCTGCAGCTTCTATCCAGTGGGTGGGTGCAGGAATCTGTTCCTGTCAATCCCTGGTTCCTGGGACCTTCCATGCCTCCATCTCCCCCCACTCTCTACTCCAGACCCCTGCTCAAGGATGCCCCCTTGCCCCTTGCCCTCTGTCCCCCAGCTCCCCAACTAACATCTACTGTGTGCCTCCATGCACTACTTTCCTGCCACCCTGCTTCTGCGCTTCAGCCCTGGGGGCCCAGAGCCAGCCCAGCTGCCATCTCACCATCCAGCAGGGGGACCTGCCCTAACCCCCTGCCACCACACCCACACACACAGCCCTGCACACACTCACGGGCTCCCCTGCCTGCAGCCTGCTCTCAAACAGTCTCCTTCTGCCCCCTAGCCCCCTTACAGCCTCTGCCACGGCCCCCCACAGACACCTGGGCATGAGCAGCACAGACATGCAACAAGCTCCACTCGCCCCTACTCCATTTGCTCTATGGTTGGTCAAGAACCTTTTTTTTCATGCTGTAGGGGAGGGAGTTGAGAAAGTCCAATGTCCTGGGGAGCAAGCACTGCAAACAGTCCATCTACAATGTAACATTTGGGTCTCAGGCCGCCCAATCCCTAGTGCGCTGTGCAGACTTTTGACTGGCAAAAACACCCCATCTGAGTGTGAGATCTGGCTGGGCTAGTGGCTCTTTCTGTGGACTAGGACACAGACAGACAGAGTTTTCTGGTTCAAAACCTGTACTTCCCAGAAGATGGTCATTCGCTACGCCTAAAAAAAAAAAAAAAAAAAAAAAAAAAAAAAGGCTTTTTAATTATTTTTTTCCCCCTGCCTGGGTAACCTGTCTGCTGCTTGTTTCTGAGTGAAAAAAGGGAAAGATCTTTTTTGGAGGGAAAAGGACCAAAATGAGGGCAGGTGGACTCCGTGGACGGTGGATGGGGAGTTGCTCCTGCCCTGGCACTAGAGCCCCAGCTGCTGTTCCAGGTGCTGTCTGATACCAGAGATCTCCGTGTGTCGTGTCATGACGCTGTCTCCAGGACTGACCCTCAGGATAATAAGATTCAAAATGAGGCAGGTGATATTGCCTTCAAAATTAAATCCCGGGAGGTTTGGTGGTATGTCAGAGGGTTAAGGCCTTGTGGCACTCACTAAAAGAGGGGACAGGTAGAAGGGTCTGGGGTCTGGCGCCCAGAACCCCACCTGCAGGGGAGTCGCTTTACAGGGGGTGAAGCAGGTCTTTAGGGGCTCTATCTTTCTCTCCCACTCTGTTTTTCCCCTGCTCTCTCCTTTTCTCTCTGTCTGATGCAAGGTCAAAACAACAACAACAACCACAACAATAACCACCACAGTGACCAAGCAACAAGGGCAGCGAAAGGGGAACAAAAGGAGTGCAGGGGCTGTGGATTATTCGTGGCGCAGGCACTGAGCTGAGGCAATAACCCCTTGAGGCAATCAATCAATCAACGAATAAGTAATACAGGTTACAGAGATGTATATGTCCCTGTGTGTTTCCAGAGTTCATGTAAATGCACTTTTGTTTATTTCTTCATTTATTTATTACCTTGCCACGAGAATTTCTTTTCATTGCTAAAAAAAAGTGTCCCATCAAGGGTACCAGGTGGTGCCACACCCAGTTAAGCACTCATGTTACAATGCAGGGGGACTGGGCTTCAAGACCCTGGTCCCCACCTGCCGGGGGAAATCTTTACAAGTGGTGCAGAAGTGCTGAAGGTGACTCTCTGTGTCACAAACCCTCTATCCCTCCCTTCCCTCTCAATTCCTGTCTATTTATTCCAATAAATAATCAAGAAAATTGAAAGTAAAAAAAGAAAAAGGAAATATTCCACTACTTCAATGGGGCTACTCAGGACAATGCTTTCCTTGTTAAGATCCTCACAGCATACCATATGCAGAAAGGCAAAGACACCATGTACTTTTTAACCAAGTTTTTATATTTATTTATTTATTTATTTTAATAGGTACTTAATCATTTTTGTTATTGATGAATTAATGTTTTACATTTGACATAGACTCTGGCTCTGACACCAGCGGTCTCAAGTACCCCTAGATGGTACTCTGCCTCTACAAAACCAATCCATTGACCTGTCCATGCATCCATCCATCCACCCATCAATCTATACATCCATCCATCCATCCATCCATGCATCCATCCATCCATCCATGCATCCATCCATCCATCCATCCATCCACCAGTGAACCAAGCTAAGGATAAAAGGAGATCTCTCCTTGAATGGTGAAGACTAACCAGGATGCATAGGTAGGTTGCAAAGGGGCGAGTTCGGCTGAATAGGGCAGAGGGGCTGAACCAGGGAATGTGTTGGGGGGTGTAGGTGTGGGTGGGGTGAGCCGGAGACCTGTGAGTTGGGTCACTTCAGGGGCAAGGAGGGGGTGGAAGGGGTTGCGAACAGCTGTCACTGGAGAACCATCACAAGTGCTGGAGCTGTTGAGCAGGGCACCCGGAAGAGAAGACAGACAAAGGAGAGAAGCAAAGTGCAGAGGAGAGGAGAGGGGAGAGGATGGTGAGGGCAGGAGAGGACAGGAGAGGACAGGAGAGGACAGGAGTGGAGGGGACCTGAGAAACCTACCTGGACAAAGGCAGCATACAGACATCCAGCAAGGCAGGCAGGCATGCAGGCAGCTCTGGCCTGGGCTCCCTGGATCCCGGGCACACCTCCACCTGTCTTCTCTTGACTGCCAGCCCTGAGGTCCCTTGTCGGTCAGCACTGGCTTCCCATCCTTCCGTCCCTCTGTGCCAGGGCCCAGGCATCTGGGCGCTGCTGGCTGACCTAGTGGCAGGGCAGTTGGGCTGCCCAGTGCCAGTGTGGCCAGCACAGAATGCCAGGGGCTAGGACATCACAGAGGGCTCCTGTGGTTGCAAGGCCACGGGGACCCCGCCCATCCAGTTGACCAGCAGCCATGACCCCCACCCTGAACTTGACCTTGAGGGCTGGTGGCCAGCCACCAGAGCCAGAGCCCCAGGCCAAAGCAGGTGCAGGTCGGCCGGGCCAAGGGGCTATGGGCAGATTGGTGTGTGTCTGGGCATGGGGCTGGCATCTGACAGCCCAGGGCTGGGGACCAAGTTCCGCCAGGCCCCTGTCTCACCTTTTGCACTGACACACAGTCTTGCTGACTGACTGACAGTCCCCGCCCCACAGATACCCACACCAGATCCCTGGGTGCCCTGAGCTGCCATTGAGGATTGGTGGGTGCCTGCCTGGACACATGCCACCGTAATGGAGGCCTCTATTAATCCCATTGCCTACTGATAGCTGCCCTCCTGCCCCTACTCCTCCTCCTACTCCTCTTCCTCCTCCTCTTCTTCCTTCTCCTCTTCCTCCTCCTCCTCCTCCTCCTCCTCCTCCTCCACCTCCTCCTCCTTCTCTGCCTCATCCTCAGCGGGACTCATTCAGTGCCATTGGCCTAGGCAAGCCAGGGCTGGTGCTCTGGCTGCTGCAGCTTCTATCCAGTGGGTGGGTGCAGGAATCTGTTCCTGTCAATCCCTGGTTCCTGGGACCTTCCATGCCTCCATCTCCCCCCACTCTCTACTCCAGACCCCTGCTCAAGGATGCCCCCTTGCCCCTTGCCCTCTGTCCCCCAGCTCCCCAACTAACATCTACTGTGTGCCTCCATGCACTACTTTCCTGCCACCCTGCTTCTGCGCTTCAGCCCTGGGGGCCCAGAGCCAGCCCAGCTGCCATCTCACCATCCAGCAGGGGGACCTGCCCTAACCCCCTGCCACCACACCCACACACACAGCCCTGCACACACTCACGGGCTCCCCTGCCTGCAGCCTGCTCTCAAACAGTCTCCTTCTGCCCCCTAGCCCCCTTACAGCCTCTGCCACGGCCCCCCACAGACACCTGGGCATGAGCAGCACAGACATGCAACAAGCTCCACTCGCCCCTACTCCATTTGCTCTATGGTTGGTCAAGAACCTTTTTTTTCATGCTGTAGGGGAGGGAGTTGAGAAAGTCCAATGTCCTGGGGAGCAAGCACTGCAAACAGTCCATCTACAATGTAACATTTGGGTCTCAGGCCGCCCAATCCCTAGTGCGCTGTGCAGACTTTTGACTGGCAAAAACACCCCATCTGAGTGTGAGATCTGGCTGGGCTAGTGGCTCTTTCTGTGGACTAGGACACAGACAGACAGAGTTTTCTGGTTCAAAACCTGTACTTCCCAGAAGATGGTCATTCGCTACGCCTAAAAAAAAAAAAAAAAAAAAAAAAAAAAAAAAAAAAAAAGGCTTTTTAATTATTTTTTTCCCCCTGCCTGGGTAACCTGTCTGCTGCTTGTTTCTGAGTGAAAAAAGGGAAAGATCTTTTTTGGAGGGAAAAGGACCAAAATGAGGGCAGGTGGACTCCGTGGACGGTGGATGGGGAGTTGCTCCTGCCCTGGCACTAGAGCCCCAGCTGCTGTTCCAGGTGCTGTCTGATACCAGAGATCTCCGTGTGTCGTGTCATGACGCTGTCTCCAGGACTGACCCTCAGGATAATAAGATTCAAAATGAGGCAGGTGATATTGCCTTCAAAATTAAATCCCGGGAGGTTTGGTGGTATGTCAGAGGGTTAAGGCCTTGTGGCACTCACTAAAAGAGGGGACAGGTAGAAGGGTCTGGGGTCTGGCGCCCAGAACCCCACCTGCAGGGGAGTCGCTTTACAGGGGGTGAAGCAGGTCTTTAGGGGCTCTATCTTTCTCTCCCACTCTGTTTTTCCCCTGCTCTCTCCTTTTCTCTCTGTCTGATGCAAGGTCAAAACAACAACAACAACCACAACAATAACCACCACAGTGACCAAGCAACAAGGGCAGCGAAAGGGGAACAAAAGGAGTGCAGGGGCTGTGGATTATTCGTGGCGCAGGCACTGAGCTGAGGCAATAGCCCCTTGAGGCAATCAATCAATCAACGAATAAGTAATACAGGTTACAGAGATGTATATGTCCCTGTGTGTTTCCAGAGTTCATGTAAATGCACTTTTGTTTATTTCTTCATTTATTTATTACCTTGCCACGAGAATTTCTTTTCATTGCTAAAAAAAAGTGTCCCATCAAGGGTACCAGGTGGTGCCACACCCAGTTAAGCACTCATGTTACAATGCAGGGGGACTGGGCTTCAAGACCCTGGTCCCCACCTGCCGGGGGAAATCTTTACAAGTGGTGCAGAAGTGCTGAAGGTGACTCTCTCTGTGTCACAAACCCTCTATCCCTCCCTTCCCTCTCAATTCCTGTCTATTTATTCCAATAAATAATCAAGAAAATTGAAAGTAAAAAAAGAAAAAGGAAATATTCCACTACTTCAATGGGGCTACTCAGGACAATGCTTTCCTTGTTAAGATCCTCACAGCATACCATATGCAGAAAGGCAAAGACGCCATGTACTTTTTAACCCAGTTTTTATATTTATTTATTTATTTATTTTAATAGGTACTTAATCATTTTTGTTATTGATGAATTAATGTTTTACATTTGACATAGACTCTGGCTCTGACACCAGCGGTCTCAAGTACCCCTAGATGGTACTCTGCCTCTACAAAACCAATCCACTGACCTGTCCATGCATCCATCCATCCACCCATCAATCTATACATCCATCCATCCATCCATCCATGCATCCATCCATCCATCCATCCATCCATCCATCCATCCATCCACCAGTGAACCAAGCTAAGGATAAAAGGAGATCTCTCCTTGAATGGTGAAGACTAACCAGGATGCATAGGTAGGTTGCAAAGGGGCGAGTTCGGCTGAATAGGGCAGAGGGGCTGAACCAGGGAATGTGTTGGGGGGTGTAGGTGTGGGTGGGGTGAGCCGGAGACCTGTGAGTTGGGTCACTTCAGGGGCAAGGAGGGGGTGGAAGGGGTTGCGAACAGCTGTCACTGGAGAACCATCACAAGTGCTGGAGCTGTTGAGCAGGGCACCCGGAAGAGAAGACAGACAAAGGAGAGAAGCAAAGTGCAGAGGAGAGGAGAGGGGAGAGGATGGTGAGGGCAGGAGAGGACAGGAGAGGACAGGAGAGGACAGGAGTGGAGGGGACCTGAGAAACCTACCTGGACAAAGGCAGCATACAGACATCCAGCAAGGCAGGCAGGCATGCAGGCAGCTCTGGCCTGGGCTCCCTGGATCCCGGGCACACCTCCACCTGTCTTCTCTTGACTGCCAGCCCTGAGGTCCCTTGTCGGTCAGCACTGGCTTCCCATCCTTCCGTCCCTCTGTGCCAGGGCCCAGGCGTCAGGGCGCTGCTGGCTGACCTAGTGGCAGGGCAGTTGGGCTGCCCAGTGCCAGTGTGGCCAGCACAGAATGCCAGGGGCTAGGACATCACAGAGGGCTCCTGTGGTTGCAAGGCCACGGGGACCCCGCCCATCCAGTTGACCAGCAGCCATGAACCCCACCCTGAACTTGACCTTGAGGGCTGGTGGCCAGCCACCAGAGCCAGAGCCCCAGGCCAAAGCAGGTGCAGGTCGGCCGGGCCAAGGGGCTATGGGCAGATTGGTGTGTGTCTGGGCATGGGGCTGGCATCTGACAGCCCAGGGCTGGGGACCAATGTCCGCCAGGCCCCTGTCTCACCTTTTGCACTGACACACAGTCTTGCTGACTGACTGACAGTCCCCGCCCCACAGATACCCACACCAGGTCCCTGGGTGCCCTGAGCTGCCCCTGAGGATTGGTGGGTGCCTGCCTGGACACATGCCTCCGTAATGGAGGCCTCTATTAATCCCATTGCCTACTGATAGCTGCCCTCCTGCCCCTACTCCTCCTCCTACTCCTCTTCCTCCTCCTCTTCTTCCTTCTCCTCTTCCTCCTCCTCCTCCTCCTCCTCCTCCACCTCCTCCTCCTTCTCTGCCTCATCCTCAGCGGGACTCATTCAGTGCCCTTGGCCTAGGCAAGCCAGGGCTGGTGCTCTGGCTGCTGCAGCTTCTATCCAGTGGGTGGGTGCAGGAATCTGTTCCTGTCAATCCCTGGTTCCTGGGACCTTCCATGCCTCCAGCTCCCCCCACTCTCTACTCCAGACCCCTGCTCAAGGATGCCCCCTTGCCCCTTGCCCTCTGTCCCCCAGCTCCCCAACTAACATCTACTGTGTGCCTCCATGCACTACTTTCCTGCCACCCTGCTTCTGCGCTTCAGCCCTGGGGGCCCAGAGCCAGCCCAGCTGCCATCTCACCATCCAGCAGGGGGACCTGCCCTAACCCCCTGCCACCACACCCACACACACAGCCCTGCACACACTCACGGGCTCCCCTGCCTGCAGCCTGCTCTCAAACAGTCTCCTTCTGCCCCCTAGCCCCCTTACAGCCACTGCCACGGCCCCCCACAGACACCTGGGCATGAGCAGCACAGACATGCAACAAGCTCCACTCGCCCCTACTCCATTTGCTCTATGGTTGGTCAAGAACCTTTTTTTTCATGCTGTAGGGGAGGGAGTTGAGAAAGTCCAATGTCCTGGGGAGCAAGCACTGCAAACAGTCCATCTACAATGTAACATTTGGGTCTCAGGCCGCCCAATCCCTAGTGCGCTGTGCAGACTTTTGACTGGCAAAAACACCCCATCTGAGTGTGAGATCTGGCTGGGCTAGTGGCTCTTTCTGTGGACTAGGACACAGACAGACAGAGTTTTCTGGTTCAAAACCTGTACTTCCCAGAAGATGGTCATTCGCTACGCCTAAAAAAAAAAAAAAAAAAAAAAAAAAAAGGCTTTTTAATTATTTTTTTCCCCCTGCCTGGGTAACCTGTCTGCTGCTTGTTTCTGAGTGAAAAAAGGGAAAGATCTTTTTTGGAGGGAAAAGGACCAAAATGAGGGCAGGTGGACTCCGTGGACGGTGGATGGGGAGTTGCTCCTGCCCTGGCACTAGAGCCCCAGCTGCTGTTCCAGGTGCTGTCTGATACCAGAGATCTCCGTGTGTCGTGTCATGACGCTGTCTCCAGGACTGACCCTCAGGATAATGAGATTCAAAATGAGGCAGGTGATATTGCCTTCAAAATTAAATCCCGGGAGGTTTGGCGGTATGTCAGAGGGTTAAGGCCTTGTGGCACTCACGAAAAGAGGGGACAGGTGGAAGGGTCTGAGGTCTGGCACCCAGAACCCCACCTGCAGGGGAGTCGCTTTACAGGGGGTGAAGCAGGTCTTTAGGGGCTCTATCTTTCTCTCCCACTCTGTTTTTCCCCTGCTCTCTCCTTTTCTCTCTGTCTGATGCAAGGTCAAAACAACAACAACAACCACAACAATAACCACCACAGTGACCAAGCAACAAGGGCAGCGGAAGGGGAACAAAAGGAGTGCAGGGGCTGTGGATTATTCGTGGCGCAGGCACTGAGCTGAGGCAATAACCCCTTGAGGCAATCAATCAATCAACGAATAAGTAATACAGGTTACAGAGATGTATATGTCCCTGTGTGTTTCCAGAGTTCATGTAAATGCACTTTTGTTTATTTCTTCATTTATTTATTACCTTGCCACGAGAATTTCTTTTCATTGCTAAAAAAAAGTGTCCCATCAAGGGTACCAGGTGGTGCCACACCCAGTTAAGCACTCATGTTACAATGCAGGGGGACTGGGCTTCAAGACCCTGGTCCCCACCTGCCGGGGGAAATCTTTACAAGTGGTGCAGAAGTGCTGAAGGTGACTCTCTCTGTGTCACAAACCCTCTATCCCTCCCTTCCCTCTCAATTCCTGTCTATTTATTCCAATAAATAATCAAGAAAATTGAAAGTAAAAAAAGAAAAAG
This sequence comes from Erinaceus europaeus, assembly GCF_950295315.1. Classification (NCBI taxonomy): domain Eukaryota; kingdom Metazoa; phylum Chordata; class Mammalia; order Eulipotyphla; family Erinaceidae; genus Erinaceus; species Erinaceus europaeus. The sequence goes on along the minus strand of NW_026648044.1, from coordinate 57,415 downwards.
GAAATATTCCACTACTTCAATGGGGCTACTCAGGACAATGCTTTCCTTGTTAAGATCCTCACAGCATACCATATGCAGAAAGGCAAAGACGCCATGTACTTTTTAACCCAGTTTTTATATTTATTTATTTATTTATTTTAATAGGTACTTAATCATTTTTGTTATTGATGAATTAATGTTTTACATTTGACATAGACTCTGGCTCTGACACCAGTGGTCTCAAGTACCCCTAGATGGTACTCTGCCTCTACAAAACCAATCCATTGACCTGTCCATGCATCCATCCATCCACCCATCAATCTATACATCCATCCATCCATCCATCCATGCATCCATCCATCCATGCATCCATCCATCCATCCACCAGTGAACCAAGCTAAGGATAAAAGGAGATCTCTCCTTGAATGGTGAAGACTAACCAGGATGCATAGGTAGGTTGCAAAGGGGCGAGTTCGGCTGAATAGGGCAGAGGGGCTGAACCAGGGAATGTGTTGGGGGGTGTAGGTGTGGGTGGGGTGAGCCGGAGACCTGTGAGTTGGGTCACTTCAGGGGCAAGGAGGGGGTGGAAGGGGTTGCGAACAGCTGTCACTGGAGAACCATCACAAGTGCTGGAGCTGTTGAGCAGGGCACCCGGAAGAGAAGACAGACAAAGGAGAGAAGCAAAGTGCAGAGGAGAGGAGAGGGGAGAGGATGGTGAGGGCAGGAGAGGACAGGAGAGGACAGGAGAGGACAGGAGTGGAGGGGACCTGAGAAACCTACCTGGACAAAGGCAGCATACAGACATCCAGCAAGGCAGGCAGGCATGCAGGCAGCTCTGGCCTGGGCTCCCTGGATCCCGGGCACACCTCCACCTGTCTTCTCTTGACTGCCAGCCCTGAGGTCCCTTGTCGGTCAGCACTGGCTTCCCATCCTTCCGTCCCTCTGTGCCAGGGCCCAGGCGTCTGGGCGCTGCTGGCTGACCTAGTGGCAGGGCAGTTGGGCTGCCCAGTGCCAGTGTGGCCAGCACAGAATGCCAGGGGCTAGGACATCACAGAGGGCTCCTGTGGTTGCAAGGCCACGGGGACCCCGCCCATCCAGTTGACCAGCAGCCATGAACCCCACCCTGAACTTGACCTTGAGGGCTGGTGGCCAGCCACCAGAGCCAGAGCCCCAGGCCAAAGCAGGTGCAGGTCGGCCGGGCCAAGGGGCTATGGGCAGATTGGTGTGTGTCTGGGCATGGGGCTGGCATCTGACAGCCCAGGGCTGGGGACCAATGTCCGCCAGGCCCCTGTCTCACCTTTTGCACTGACACACAGTCTTGCTGACTGACTGACAGTCCCCGCCCCACAGATACCCACACCAGGTCCCTGGGTGCCCTGAGCTGCCCCTGAGGATTGGTGGGTGCCTGCCTGGACACATGCCTCCGTAATGGAGGCCTCTATTAATCCCATTGCCTACTGATAGCTGCCCTCCTGCCCCTACTCCTCCTCCTACTCCTCTTCCTCCTCCTCTTCTTCCTTCTCCTCTTCCTCCTCCTCCTCCTCCTCCTCCTCCTCCACCTCCTCCTCCTTCTCTGCCTCATCCTCAGCGGGACTCATTCAGTGCCCTTGGCCTAGGCAAGCCAGGGCTGGTGCTCTGGCTGCTGCAGCTTCTATCCAGTGGGTGGGTGCAGGAATCTGTTCCTGTCAATCCCTGGTTCCTGGGACCTTCCATGCCTCCAGCTCCCCCCACTCTCTACTCCAGACCCCTGCTCAAGGATGCCCCCTTGCCCCTTGCCCTCTGTCCCCCAGCTCCCCAACTAAAATCTACTGTGTGCCTCCATGCACTACTTTCCTGCCACCCTGCTTCTGCGCTTCAGCCCTGGGGGCCCAGAGCCAGCCCAGCTGCCATCTCACCATCCAGCAGGGGGACCTGCCCTAACCCCCTGCCACCACACCCACACACACAGCCCTGCACACACTCACGGGCTCCCCTGCCTGCAGCCTGCTCTCAGTCTCCTTCTGCCCCCTAGCCCCCTTACAGCCTCTGCCACGGCCCCCCACAGACACCTGGGCATGAGCAGCACAGACATGCAACAAGCTCCACTCGCCCCTACTCCATTTGCTCTATGGTTGGTCAAGAACCTTTTTTTTCATGCTGTAGGGGAGGGAGTTGAGAAAGTCCAATGTCCTGGGGAGCAAGCACTGCAAACAGTCCATCTACAATGTAACATTTGGGTCTCAGGCCGCCCAATCCCTAGTGCGCTGTGCAGACTTTTGACTGGCAAAAACACCCCATCTGAGTGTGAGATCTGGCTGGGCTAGTGGCTCTTTCTGTGGACTAGGACACAGACAGACAGAGTTTTCTGGTTCAAAACCTGTACTTCCCAGAAGATGGTCATTCGCTACGCCTAAAAAAAAAAAAAAAAAGGCTTTTTAATTATTTTTTTCCCCCTGCCTGGGTAACCTGTCTGCTGCTTGTTTCTGAGTGAAAAAAGGGAAAGATCTTTTTTGGAGGGAAAAGGACCAAAATGAGGGCAGGTGGACTCCGTGGACGGTGGATGGGGAGTTGCTCCTGCCCTGGCACTAGAGCCCCAGCTGCTGTTCCAGGTGCTGTCTGATACCAGAGATCTCCGTGTGTCGTGTCATGACGCTGTCTCCAGGACTGACCCTCAGGATAATGAGATTCAAAATGAGGCAGGTGATATTGCCTTCAAAAGTAAATCCCGGGAGGTTTGGCGGTATGTCAGAGGGTTAAGGCCTTGTGGCACTCACGAAAAGAGGGGACAGGTGGAAGGGTCTGAGGTCTGGCACCCAGAACCCCACCTGCAGGGGAGTCGCTTTACAGGGGGTGAAGCAGGTCTTTAGGGGCTCTATCTTTCTCTCCCACTCTGTTTTTCCCCTTCTCTCTCCTTTTCTCTCTGTCTGATGCAAGGTCAAAACAAGAACAACAACCACAACAATAACCACCACAGTGACCAAGCAACAAGGGCAGCGAAAGGGGAACAAAAGGAGTGCAGGGGCTGTGGATTATTCGTGGCGCAGGCACTGAGCTGAGGCAATAACCCCTTGAGGCAATCAATCAATCAACGAATAAGTAATACAGGTTACAGAGATGTATATGTCCCTGTGTGTTTCCAGAGTTCATGTAAATGCACTTTTGTTTATTTCTTCATTTATTTATTACCTTGCCACGAGAATTTCTTTTCATTGCTAAAAAAAAGTGTCCCATCAAGGGTACCAGGTGGTGCCACACCCAGTTAAGCACTCATGTTACAATGCAGGGGGACTGGGCTTCAAGACCCTGGTCCCCACCTGCCGGGGGAAATCTTTACAAGTGGTGCAGAAGTGCTGAAGGTGACTCTCTCTGTGTCACAAACCCTCTATCCCTCCCTTCCCTCTCAATTCCTGTCTATTTATTCCAATAAATAATCAAGAAAATTGAAAGTAAAAAAAGAAAAAGGAAATATTCCACTACTTCAATGGGGCTACTCAGGACAATGCTTTCCTTGTTAAGATCCTCACAGCATACCATATGCAGAAAGGCAAAGACGCCATGTACTTTTTAACCCAGTTTTTATATTTATTTATTTATTTATTTTAATAGGTACTTAATCATTTTTGTTATTGATGAATTAATGTTTTACATTTGACATAGACTCTGGCTCTGACACCAGTGGTCTCAAGTACCCCTAGATGGTACTCTGCCTCTACAAAACCAATCCATTGACCTGTCCATGCATCCATCCATCCACCCATCAATCTATACATCCATCCATCCATCCATCCATGCATCCATCCATCCATGCATCCATCCATCCATCCACCAGTGAACCAAGCTAAGGATAAAAGGAGATCTCTCCTTGAATGGTGAAGACTAACCAGGATGCATAGGTAGGTTGCAAAGGGGCGAGTTCGGCTGAATAGGGCAGAGGGGCTGAACCAGGGAATGTGTTGGGGGGTGTAGGTGTGGGTGGGGTGAGCCGGAGACCTGTGAGTTGGGTCACTTCAGGGGCAAGGAGGGGGTGGAAGGGGTTGCGAACAGCTGTCACTGGAGAACCATCACAAGTGCTGGAGCTGTTGAGCAGGGCACCCGGAAGAGAAGACAGACAAAGGAGAGAAGCAAAGTGCAGAGGAGAGGAGAGGGGAGAGGATGGTGAGGGCAGGAGAGGACAGGAGAGGACAGGAGAGGACAGGAGTGGAGGGGACCTGAGAAACCTACCTGGACAAAGGCAGCATACAGACATCCAGCAAGGCAGGCAGGCATGCAGGCAGCTCTGGCCTGGGCTCCCTGGATCCCGGGCACACCTCCACCTGTCTTCTCTTGACTGCCAGCCCTGAGGTCCCTTGTCGGTCAGCACTGGCTTCCCATCCTTCCGTCCCTCTGTGCCAGGGCCCAGGCGTCTGGGCGCTGCTGGCTGACCTAGTGGCAGGGCAGTTGGGCTGCCCAGTGCCAGTGTGGCCAGCACAGAATGCCAGGGGCTAGGACATCACAGAGGGCTCCTGTGGTTGCAAGGCCACGGGGACCCCGCCCATCCAGTTGACCAGCAGCCATGAACCCCACCCTGAACTTGACCTTGAGGGCTGGTGGCCAGCCACCAGAGCCAGAGCCCCAGGCCAAAGCAGGTGCAGGTCGGCCGGGCCAAGGGGCTATGGGCAGATTGGTGTGTGTCTGGGCATGGGGCTGGCATCTGACAGCCCAGGGCTGGGGACCAATGTCCGCCAGGCCCCTGTCTCACCTTTTGCACTGACACACAGTCTTGCTGACTGACTGACAGTCCCCGCCCCACAGATACCCACACCAGGTCCCTGGGTGCCCTGAGCTGCCCCTGAGGATTGGTGGGTGCCTGCCTGGACACATGCCTCCGTAATGGAGGCCTCTATTAATCCCATTGCCTACTGATAGCTGCCCTCCTGCCCCTACTCCTCCTCCTACTCCTCTTCCTCCTCCTCTTCTTCCTTCTCCTCTTCCTCCTCCTCCTCCTCCTCCTCCTCCTCCTCCACCTCCTCCTCCTTCTCTGCCTCATCCTCAGCGGGACTCATTCAGTGCCCTTGGCCTAGGCAAGCCAGGGCTGGTGCTCTGGCTGCTGCAGCTTCTATCCAGTGGGTGGGTGCAGGAATCTGTTCCTGTCAATCCCTGGTTCCTGGGACCTTCCATGCCTCCAGCTCCCCCCACTCTCTACTCCAGACCCCTGCTCAAGGATGCCCCCTTGCCCCTTGCCCTCTGTCCCCCAGCTCCCCAACTAAAATCTACTGTGTGCCTCCATGCACTACTTTCCTGCCACCCTGCTTCTGCGCTTCAGCCCTGGGGGCCCAGAGCCAGCCCAGCTGCCATCTCACCATCCAGCAGGGGGACCTGCCCTAACCCCCTGCCACCACACCCACACACACAGCCCTGCACACACTCACGGGCTCCCCTGCCTGCAGCCTGCTCTCAGTCTCCTTCTGCCCCCTAGCCCCCTTACAGCCTCTGCCACGGCCCCCCACAGACACCTGGGCATGAGCAGCACAGACATGCAACAAGCTCCACTCGCCCCTACTCCATTTGCTCTATGGTTGGTCAAGAACCTTTTTTTTCATGCTGTAGGGGAGGGAGTTGAGAAAGTCCAATGTCCTGGGGAGCAAGCACTGCAAACAGTCCATCTACAATGTAACATTTGGGTCTCAGGCCGCCCAATCCCTAGTGCGCTGTGCAGACTTTTGACTGGCAAAAACACCCCATCTGAGTGTGAGATCTGGCTGGGCTAGTGGCTCTTTCTGTGGACTAGGACACAGACAGACAGAGTTTTCTGGTTCAAAACCTGTACTTCCCAGAAGATGGTCATTCGCTACGCCTAAAAAAAAAAAAAAAAAAAAAAAAAAAAAAAGGCTTTTTAATTATTTTTTTCCCCCTGCCTGGGTAACCTGTCTGCTGCTTGTTTCTGAGTGAAAAAAGGAAAAGATCTTTTTTGGAGGGAAAAGGACCAAAATGAGGGCAGGTGGACTCCGTGGACGGTGGATGGGGAGTTGCTCCTGCCCTGGCACTAGAGCCCCAGCTGCTGTTCCAGGTGCTGTCTGATACCAGAGATCTCCCTGTGTCGTGTCATGACGCTGTCTCCAGGACTGACCCTCAGGATAATGAGATTCAAAATGAGGCAGGTGATATTGCCTTCAAAATTAAATCCCGGGAGGTTTGGCGGTATGTCAGAGGGTTAAGGCCTTGTGGCACTCACGAAAAGAGGGGACAGGTGGAAGGGTCTGAGGTCTGGCACCCAGAACCCCACCTGCAGGGGAGTCGCTTTACAGGGGGTGAAGCAGGTCTTTAGGGGCTCTATCTTTCTCTCCCACTCTGTTTTTCCCCTGCTCTCTCCTTTTCTCTCTGTCTGATGCAAGGTCAAAACAACAACAACAACCACAACAATAACCACCACAGTGACCAAGCAACAAGGGCAGCGAAAGGGGAACAAAAGGAGTGCAGGGGCTGTGGATTATTCGTGGCGCAGGCACTGAGCTGAGGCAATAACCCCTTGAGGCAATCAATCAATCAACGAATAAGTAATACAGGTTACAGAGATGTATATGTCCCTGTGTGTTTCCAGAGTTCATGTAAATGCACTTTTGTTTATTTCTTCATTTATTTATTACCTTGCCACGAGAATTTCTTTTCATTGCTAAAAAAAAGTGTCCCATCAAGGGTACCAGGTGGTGCCACACCCAGTTAAGCACTCATGTTACAATGCAGGGGGACTGGGCTTCAAGACCCTGGTCCCCACCTGCCGGGGGAAATCTTTACAAGTGGTGCAGAAGTGCTGAAGGTGACTCTCTCTGTGTCACAAACCCTCTATCCCTCCCTTCCCTCTCAATTCCTGTCTATTTATTCCAATAAATAATCAAGAAAATTGAAAGTAAAAAAAGAAAAAGGAAATATTCCACTACTTCAATGGGGCTACACAGGACAATGCTTTCCTTGTTAAGATCCTCACAGCATACCATATGCAGAAAGGCAAAGACGCCATGTACTTTTTAACCCAGTTTTTATATTTATTTATTTATTTATTTTAATAGGTACTTAATCATTTTTGTTATTGATGAATTAATGTTTTACATTTGACATAGACTCTGGCTCTGACACCAGCGGTCTCAAGTACCCCTAGATGGTACTCTGCCTCTACAAAACCAATCCATTGACCTGTCCATGCATCCATCCATCCACCCATCAATCTATACATCCATCCATCCATCCATCCATGCATCCATCCATCCATCCATCCATCCATGCATCCATCCATCCATCCACCAGTGAACCAAGCTAAGGATAAAAGGAGATCTCTCCTTGAATGGTGAAGACTAACCAGGATGCATAGGTAGGTTGCAAAGGGGCGAGTTCGGCTGAATAGGGCAGAGGGGCTGAACCAGGGAATGTGTTGGGGGGTGTAGGTGTGGGTGGGGTGAGCCGGAGACCTGTGAGTTGGGTCACTTCAGGGGCAAGGAGGGGGTGGAAGGGGTTGCGAACAGCTGTCACTGGAGAACCATCACAAGTGCTGGAGCTGTTGAGCAGGGCACCCGGAAGAGAAGACAGACAAAGGAGAGAAGCAAAGTGCAGAGGAGAGGAGAGGGGAGAGGATGGTGAGGGCAGGAGAGGACAGGAGAGGACAGGAGAGGACAGGAGTGGAGGGGACCTGAGAAACCTACCTGGACAAAGGCAGCATACAGACATCCAGCAAGGCAGGCAGGCATGCAGGCAGCTCTGGCCTGGGCTCCCTGGATCCCGGGCACACCTCCACCTGTCTTCTCTTGACTGCCAGCCCTGAGGTCCCTTGTCGGTCAGCACTGGCTTCCCATCCTTCCGTCCCTCTGTGCCAGGGCCCAGGCGTCTGGGCGCTGCTGGCTGACCTAGTGGCAGGGCAGTTGGGCTGCCCAGTGCCAGTGTGGCCAGCACAGAATGCCAGGGGCTAGGACATCACAGAGGGCTCCTGTGGTTGCAAGGCCACGGGGACCCCGCCCATCCAGTTGACCAGCAGCCATGAACCCCACCCTGAACTTGACCTTGAGGGCTGGTGGCCAGCCACCAGAGCCAGAGCCCCAGGCCAAAGCAGGTGCAGGTCGGCCGGGCCAAGGGGCTATGGGCAGATTGGTGTGTGTCTGGGCATGGGGCTGGCATCTGACAGCCCAGGGCTGGGGACCAATGTCCGCCAGGCCCCTGTCTCACCTTTTGCACTGACACACAGTCTTGCTGACTGACTGACAGTCCCCGCCCCACAGATACCCACACCAGGTCCCTGGGTGCCCTGAGCTGCCCCTGAGGATTGGTGGGTGCCTGCCTGGACACATGCCTCCGTAATGGAGGCCTCTATTAATCCCATTGCCTACTGATAGCTGCCCTCCTGCCCCTACTCCTCCTCCTACTCCTCTTCCTCCTCCTCTTCTTCCTTCTCCTCTTCCTCCTCCTCCTCCTCCTCCTCCTCCTCCTCCTCCACCTCCTCCTCCTTCTCTGCCTCATCCTCAGCGGGACTCATTCAGTGCCCTTGGCCTAGGCAAGCCAGGGCTGGTGATCTGGCTGCTGCAGCTTCTATCCAGTGGGTGGGTGCAGGAATCTGTTCCTGTCAATCCCTGGTTCCTGGGACCTTCCATGCCTCCAGCTCCCCCCACTCTCTACTCCAGACCCCTGCTCAAGGATGCCCCCTTGCCCCTTGCCCTCTGTCCCCCAGCTCCCCAACTAACATCTACTGTGTGCCTCCATGCACTACTTTCCTGCCACCCTGCTTCTGTGCTTCAGCCCTGGGGGCCCAGAGCCAGCCCAGCTGCCATCTCACCATCCAGCAGGGGGACCTGCCCTAACCCCCTGCCACCACACCCACACACACAGCCCTGCACACACTCACGGGCTCCCCTGCCTGCAGCCTGCTCTCAAACAGTCTCCTTCTGCCCCCTAGCCCCCTTACAGCCTCTGCCACGGCCCCCCACAGACACCTGGGCATGAGCAGCACAGACATGCAACAAGCTCCACTCGCCCCTACTCCATTTGCTCTATGGTTGGTCAAGAACCTTTTTTTTCATGCTGTAGGGGAGGGAGTTGAGAAAGTCCAATGTCCTGGGGAGCAAGCACTGCAAACAGTCCATCTACAATGTAACATTTGGGTCTCAGGCCGCCCAATCCCTAGTGCGCTGTGCAGACTTTTGACTGGCAAAAACACCCCATCTGAGTGTGAGATCTGGCTGGGCTAGTGGCTCTTTCTGTGGACTAGGACACAGACAGACAGAGTTTTCTGGTTCAAAACCTGTACTTCCCAGAAGATGGTCATTCGCTACGCCTAAAAAAAAAAAAAAAAAAGGCTTTTTAATTATTTTTTTCCCCCTGCCTGGGTAACCTGTCTGCTGCTTGTTTCTGAGTGAAAAAAGGGAAAGATCTTTTTTGGAGGGAAAAGGACCAAAATGAGGGCAGGTGGACTCCGTAGACGGTGGATGGGGAGTTGCTCCTGCCCTGGCACTAGAGCCCCAGCTGCTGTTCCAGGTGCTGTCTGATACCAGAGATCTCCGTGTGTCGTGTCATGACGCTGTCTCCAGGACTGACCCTCAGGATAATGAGATTCAAAATGAGGCAGGTGATATTGCCTTCAAAAGTAAATCCCGGGAGGTTTGGCGGTATGTCAGAGGGTTAAGGCCTTGTGGCACTCACGAAAAGAGGGGACAGGTGGAAGGGTCTGAGGTCTGGCACCCAGAACCCCACCTGCAGGGGAGTCGCTTTACAGGGGGTGAAGCAGGTCTTTAGGGGCTCTATCTTTCTCTCCCACTCTGTTTTTCCCCTTCTCTCTCCTTTTCTCTCTGTCTGATGCAAGGTCAAAACAAGAACAACAACCACAACAATAACCACCACAGTGACCAAGCAACAAGGGCAGCGAAAGGGGAACAAAAGGAGTGCAGGGGCTGTGGATTATTCGTGGCGCAGGCACTGAGCTGAGGCAATAACCCCTTGAGGCAATCAATCAATCAACGAATAAGTAATACAGGTTACAGAGATGTATATGTCCCTGTGTGTTTCCAGAGTTCATGTAAATGCACTTTTGTTTATTTCTTCATTTATTTATTACCTTGCCACGAGAATTTCTTTTCATTGCTAAAAAAAAGTGTCCCATCAAGGGTACCAGGTGGTGCCACACCCAGTTAAGCACTCATGTTACAATGCAGGGGGACTGGGCTTCAAGACCCTGGTCCCCACCTGCCGGGGGAAATCTTTACAAGTGGTGCAGAAGTGCTGAAGGTGACTCTCTCTGTGTCACAAACCCTCTATCCCTCCCTTCCCTCTCAATTCCTGTCTATTTATTCCAATAAATAATCAAGAAAATTGAAAGTAAAAAAAGAAAAAGGAAATATTCCACTACTTCAATGGGGCTACTCAGGACAATGCTTTCCTTGTTAAGATCCTCACAGCATACCATATGCAGAAAGGCAAAGACGCCATGTACTTTTTAACCCAGTTTTTATATTTATTTATTTATTTATTTTAATAGGTACTTAATCATTTTTGTTATTGATGAATTAATGTTTTACATTTGACATAGACTCTGGCTCTGACACCAGTGGTCTCAAGTACCCCTAGATGGTACTCTGCCTCTACAAAACCAATCCATTGACCTGTCCATGCATCCATCCATCCACCCATCAATCTATACATCCATCCATCCATCCATCCATGCATCCATCCATCCATGCATCCATCCATCCATCCACCAGTGAACCAAGCTAAGGATAAAAGGAGATCTCTCCTTGAATGGTGAAGACTAACCAGGATGCATAGGTAGGTTGCAAAGGGGCGAGTTCGGCTGAATAGGGCAGAGGGGCTGAACCAGGGAATGTGTTGGGGGGTGTAGGTGTGGGTGGGGTGAGCCGGAGACCTGTGAGTTGGGTCACTTCAGGGGCAAGGAGGGGGTGGAAGGGGTTGCGAACAGCTGTCACTGGAGAACCATCACAAGTGCTGGAGCTGTTGAGCAGGGCACCCGGAAGAGAAGACAGACAAAGGAGAGAAGCAAAGTGCAGAGGAGAGGAGAGGGGAGAGGATGGTGAGGGCAGGAGAGGACAGGAGAGGACAGGAGAGGACAGGAGTGGAGGGGACCTGAGAAACCTACCTGGACAAAGGCAGCATACAGACATCCAGCAAGGCAGGCAGGCATGCAGGCAGCTCTGGCCTGGGCTCCCTGGATCCCGGGCACACCTCCACCTGTCTTCTCTTGACTGCCAGCCCTGAGGTCCCTTGTCGGTCAGCACTGGCTTCCCATCCTTCCGTCCCTCTGTGCCAGGGCCCAGGCGTCTGGGCGCTGCTGGCTGACCTAGTGGCAGGGCAGTTGGGCTGCCCAGTGCCAGTGTGGCCAGCACAGAATGCCAGGGGCTAGGACATCACAGAGGGCTCCTGTGGTTGCAAGGCCACGGGGACCCCGCCCATCCAGTTGACCAGCAGCCATGAACCCCACCCTGAACTTGACCTTGAGGGCTGGTGGCCAGCCACCAGAGCCAGAGCCCCAGGCCAAAGCAGGTGCAGGTCGGCCAGGCCAAGGGGCTATGGGCAGATTGGTGTGTGTCTGGGCATGGGGCTGGCATCTGACAGCCCAGGGCTGGGGACCAATGTCCGCCAGGCCCCTGTCTCACCTTTTGCACTGACACACAGTCTTGCTGACTGACTGACAGTCCCCGCCCCACAGATACCCACACCAGGTCCCTGGGTGCCCTGAGCTGCCCCTGAGGATTGGTGGGTGCCTGCCTGGACACATGCCTCCGTAATGGAGGCCTCTATTAATCCCATTGCCTACTGATAGCTGCCCTCCTGCCCCTACTCCTCCTCCTACTCCTCTTCCTCCTCCTCTTCTTCCTTCTCCTCTTCCTCCTCCTCCTCCTCCTCCTCCTCCTCCACCTCCTCCTCCTTCTCTGCCTCATCCTCAGCGGGACTCATTCAGTGCCCTTGGCCTAGGCAAGCCAGGGCTGGTGCTCTGGCTGCTGCAGCTTCTATCCAGTGGGTGGGTGCAGGAATCTGTTCCTGTCAATCCCTGGTTCCTGGGACCTTCCATGCCTCCAGCTCCCCCCACTCTCTACTCCAGACCCCTGCTCAAGGATGCCCCCTTGCCCCTTGCCCTCTGTCCCCCAGCTCCCCAACTAAAATCTACTGTGTGCCTCCATGCACTACTTTCCTGCCACCCTGCTTCTGCGCTTCAGCCCTGGGGGCCCAGAGCCAGCCCAGCTGCCATCTCACCATCCAGCAGGGGGACCTGCCCTAACCCCCTGCCACCACACCCACACACACAGCCCTGCACACACTCACGGGCTCCCCTGCCTGCAGCCTGCTCTCAGTCTCCTTCTGCCCCCTAGCCCCCTTACAGCCTCTGCCACGGCCCCCCACAGACACCTGGGCATGAGCAGCACAGACATGCAACAAGCTCCACTCGCCCCTACTCCATTTGCTCTATGGTTGGTCAAGAACCTTTTTTTTCATGCTGTAGGGGAGGGAGTTGAGAAAGTCCAATGTCCTGGGGAGCAAGCACTGCAAACAGTCCATCTACAATGTAACATTTGGGTCTCAGGCCGCCCAATCCCTAGTGCGCTGTGCAGACTTTTGACTGGCAAAAACACCCCATCTGAGTGTGAGATCTGGCTGGGCTAGTGGCTCTTTCTGTGGACTAGGACACAGACAGACAGAGTTTTCTGGTTCAAAACCTGTACTTCCCAGAAGATGGTCATTCGCTACGCCTAAAAAAAAAAAAAAAAAAAAAAAAAAAAAAAGGCTTTTTAATTATTTTTTTCCCCCTGCCTGGGTAACCTGTCTGCTGCTTGTTTCTGAGTGAAAAAAGGAAAAGATCTTTTTTGGAGGGAAAAGGACCAAAATGAGGGCAGGTGGACTCCGTGGACGGTGGATGGGGAGTTGCTCCTGCCCTGGCACTAGAGCCCCAGCTGCTGTTCCAGGTGCTGTCTGATACCAGAGATCTCCCTGTGTCGTGTCATGACGCTGTCTCCAGGACTGACCCTCAGGATAATGAGATTCAAAATGAGGCAGGTGATATTGCCTTCAAAATTAAATCCCGGGAGGTTTGGCGGTATGTCAGAGGGTTAAGGCCTTGTGGCACTCACGAAAAGAGGGGACAGGTGGAAGGGTCTGAGGTCTGGCACCCAGAACCCCACCTGCAGGGGAGTCGCTTTACAGGGGGTGAAGCAGGTCTTTAGGGGCTCTATCTTTCTCTCCCACTCTGTTTTTCCCCTGCTCTCTCCTTTTCTCTCTGTCTGATGCAAGGTCAAAACAACAACAACAACCACAACAATAACCACCACAGTGACCAAGCAACAAGGGCAGCGAAAGGGGAACAAAAGGAGTGCAGGGGCTGTGGATTATTCGTGGCGCAGGCACTGAGCTGAGGCAATAACCCCTTGAGGCAATCAATCAATCAACGAATAAGTAATACAGGTTACAGAGATGTATATGTCCCTGTGTGTTTCCAGAGTTCATGTAAATGCACTTTTGTTTATTTCTTCATTTATTTATTACCTTGCCACGAGAATTTCTTTTCATTGCTAAAAAAAAGTGTCCCATCAAGGGTACCAGGTGGTGCCACACCCAGTTAAGCACTCATGTTACAATGCAGGGGGACTGGGCTTCAAGACCCTGGTCCCCACCTGCCGGGGGAAATCTTTACAAGTGGTGCAGAAGTGCTGAAGGTGACTCTCTCTGTGTCACAAACCCTCTATCCCTCCCTTCCCTCTCAATTCCTGTCTATTTATTCCAATAAATAATCAAGAAAATTGAAAGTAAAAAAAGAAAAAGGAAATATTCCACTACTTCAATGGGGCTACACAGGACAATGCTTTCCTTGTTAAGATCCTCACAGCATACCATATGCAGAAAGGCAAAGACGCCATGTACTTTTTAACCCAGTTTTTATATTTATTTATTTATTTATTTTAATAGGTACTTAATCATTTTTGTTATTGATGAATTAATGTTTTACATTTGACATAGACTCTGGCTCTGACACCAGCGGTCTCAAGTACCCCTAGATGGTACTCTGCCTCTACAAAACCAATCCATTGACCTGTCCATGCATCCATCCATCCACCCATCAATCTATACATCCATCCATCCATCCATCCATGCATCCATCCATCCATCCATCCATCCATGCATCCATCCATCCATCCACCAGTGAACCAAGCTAAGGATAAAAGGAGATCTCTCCTTGAATGGTGAAGACTAACCAGGATGCATAGGTAGGTTGCAAAGGGGCGAGTTCGGCTGAATAGGGCAGAGGGGCTGAACCAGGGAATGTGTTGGGGGGTGTAGGTGTGGGTGGGGTGAGCCGGAGACCTGTGAGTTGGGTCACTTCAGGGGCAAGGAGGGGGTGGAAGGGGTTGCGAACAGCTGTCACTGGAGAACCATCACAAGTGCTGGAGCTGTTGAGCAGGGCACCCGGAAGAGAAGACAGACAAAGGAGAGAAGCAAAGTGCAGAGGAGAGGAGAGGGGAGAGGATGGTGAGGGCAGGAGAGGACAGGAGAGGACAGGAGAGGACAGGAGTGGAGGGGACCTGAGAAACCTACCTGGACAAAGGCAGCATACAGACATCCAGCAAGGCAGGCAGGCATGCAGGCAGCTCTGGCCTGGGCTCCCTGGATCCCGGGCACACCTCCACCTGTCTTCTCTTGACTGCCAGCCCTGAGGTCCCTTGTCGGTCAGCACTGGCTTCCCATCCTTCCGTCCCTCTGTGCCAGGGCCCAGGCGTCTGGGCGCTGCTGGCTGACCTAGTGGCAGGGCAGTTGGGCTGCCCAGTGCCAGTGTGGCCAGCACAGAATGCCAGGGGCTAGGACATCACAGAGGGCTCCTGTGGTTGCAAGGCCACGGGGACCCCGCCCATCCAGTTGACCAGCAGCCATGAACCCCACCCTGAACTTGACCTTGAGGGCTGGTGGCCAGCCACCAGAGCCAGAGCCCCAGGCCAAAGCAGGTGCAGGTCGGCCGGGCCAAGGGGCTATGGGCAGATTGGTGTGTGTCTGGGCATGGGGCTGGCATCTGACAGCCCAGGGCTGGGGACCAATGTCCGCCAGGCCCCTGTCTCACCTTTTGCACTGACACACAGTCTTGCTGACTGACTGACAGTCCCCGCCCCAGAGATACCCACACCAAGTCCCTGGGTGCCCTGAGCTGCCCCTGAGGATTGGTGGGTGCCTGCCTGGACACATGCCTCCGTAATGGAGGCCTCTATTAATCCCATTGCCTACTGATAGCTGCCCTCCTGCCCCTACTCCTCCTCCTACTCCTCTTCCTCCTCCTCTTCTTCCTTCTCCTCTTCCTCCTCCTCCTCCTCCTCCTCCTCCACCTCCTCCTCCTTCTCTGCCTCATCCTCAGCGGGACTCATTCAGTGCCCTTGGCCTAGGCAAGCCAGGGCTGGTGCTCTGGCTGCTGCAGCTTCTATCCAGTGGGTGGGTGCAGGAATCTGTTCCTGTCAATCCCTGGTTCCTGGGACCTTCCATGCCTCCAGCTCCCCCCACTCTCTACTCCAGACCCCTGCTCAAGGATGCCCCCTTGCCCCTTGCCCTCTGTCCCCCAGCTCCCCAACTAACATCTACTGTGTGCCTCCGTGCACTACTTTCCTGCCACCCTGCTTCTGCGCTTCAGCCCTGGGGGCCCAGAGCCAGCCCAGCTGCCATCTCACCATCCAGCAGGGGGACCTGCCCTAACCCCCTGCCACCACACCCACACACACAGCCCTGCACACACTCACGGGCTCCCCTGCCTGCAGCCTGCTCTCAAACAGTCTCCTTCTGCCCCCTAGCCCCCTTACAGCCTCTGCCACGGCCCCCCACAGACACCTGGGCATGAGCAGCACAGACATGCAACAAGCTCCACTCGCCCCTACTCCATTTGCTCTATGGTTGGTCAAGAACCTTTTTTTTCATGCTGTAGGGGAGGGAGTTGAGAAAGTCCAATGTCCTGGGGAGCAAGCACTGCAAACAGTCCATCTACAATGTAACATTTGGGTCTCAGGCCGCCCAATCCCTAGTGCGCTGTGCAGACTTTTGACTGGCAAAAACACCCCATCTGAGTGTGAGATCTGGCTGGGCTAGTGGCTCTTTCTGTGGACTAGGACACAGACAGACAGAGTTTTCTGGTTCAAAACCTGTACTTCCCAGAAGATGGTCATTCGCTATGCCTAAAAAAAAAAAAAAAAAAAAAAAAAAAAAGGCTTTTTAATTATTTTTTTCCCCCTGCCTGGGTAACCTGTCTGCTGCTTGTTTCTGAGTGAAAAAAGGGAAAGATCTTTTTTGGAGGGAAAAGGACCAAAATGAGGGCAGGTGGACTCCGTGGACGGTGGATGGGGAGTTGCTCCTGCCCTGGCACTAGAGCCCCAGCTGCTGTTCCAGGTGCTGTCTGATACCAGAGATCTCCGTGTGTCGTGTCATGACGCTGTCTCCAGGACTGACCCTCAGGATAATGAGATTCAAAATGAGGCAGGTGATATTGCCTTCAAAATTAAATCCCGGGAGGTTTGGCGGTATGTCAGAGGGTTAAGGCCTTGTGGCACTCACGAAAAGAGGGGACAGGTGGAAGGGTCTGAGGTCTGGCACCCAGAACCCCACCTGCAGGGGAGTCGCTTTACAGGGGGTGAAGCAGGTCTTTAGGGGCTCTATCTTTCTCTCCCACTCTGTTTTTCCCCTGCTCTCTCCTTTTCTCTCTGTCTGATGCAAGGTCAAAACAACAACAACAACCACAACAATAACCACCACAGTGACCAAGCAACAAGGGCAGCGAAAGGGGAACAAAAGGAGTGCAGGGGCTGTGGATTATTCGTGGCGCAGGCACTGAGCTGAGGCAATAACCCCTTGAGGCAATCAATCAATCAACGAATAAGTAATACAGGTTACAGAGATGTATATGTCCCTGTGTGTTTCCAGAGTTCATGTAAATGCACTTTTGTTTATTTCTTCATTTATTTATTACCTTGCCACGAGAATTTCTTTTCATTGCTAAAAAAAAGTGTCCCATCAAGGGTACCAGGTGGTGCCACACCCAGTTAAGCACTCATGTTACAATGCAGGGGGACTGGGCTTCAAGACCCTGGTCCCCACCTGCCGGGGGAAATCTTTACAAGTGGTGCAGAAGTGCTGAAGGTGACTCTCTCTGTGTCACAAACCCTCTATCCCTCCCTTCCCTCTCAATTCCTGTCTATTTATTCCAATAAATAATCAAGAAAATTGAAAGTAAAAAAAGAAAAAGGAAATATTCCACTACTTCAATGGGGCTACTCAGGACAATGCTTTCCTTGTTAAGATCCTCACAGCATACCATATGCAGAAAGGCAAAGACGCCATGTACTTTTTAACCCAGTTTTTATATTTATTTATTTATTTATTTATTTTAATAGGTACTTAATCATTTTTGTTATTGATGAATTAATGTTTTACATTTGACATAGACTCTGGCTCTGACACCAGCGGTCTCAAGTACCCCTAGATGGTACTCTGCCTCTACAAAACCAATCCACTGACCTGTCCATGCATCCATCCATCCACCCATCAATCTATACATCCATCCATCCATCCATCCATGCATCCATCCATCCATCCATCCATCCATCCATCCACCAGTGAACCAAGCTAAGGATAAAAGGAGATCTCTCCTTGAATGGTGAAGACTAACCAGGATGCATAGGTAGGTTGCAAAGGGGCGAGTTCGGCTGAATAGGGCAGAGGGGCTGAACCAGGGAATGTGTTGGGGGGTGTAGGTGTGGGTGGGGTGAGCCGGAGACCTGTGAGTTGGGTCACTTCAGGGGCAAGGAGGGGGTGGAAGGGGTTGCGAACAGCTGTCACTGGAGAACCATCACAAGTGCTGGAGCTGTTGAGCAGGGCACCCGGAAGAGAAGACAGACAAAGGAGAGAAGCAAAGTGCAGAGGAGAGGAGAGGGGAGAGGATGGTGAGGGCAGGAGAGGACAGGAGAGGACAGGAGAGGACAGGAGTGGAGGGGACCTGAGAAACCTACCTGGACAAAGGCAGCATACAGACATCCAGCAAGGCAGGCAGGCATGCAGGCAGCTCTGGCCTGGGCTCCCTGGATCCCGGGCACACCTCCACCTGTCTTCTCTTGACTGCCAGCCCTGAGGTCCCTTGTCGGTCAGCACTGGCTTCCCATCCTTCCGTCCCTCTGTGCCAGGGCCCAGGCGTCTGGGCGCTGCTGGCTGACCTAGTGGCAGGGCAGTTGGGCTGCCCAGTGCCAGTGTGGCCAGCACAGAATGCCAGGGGCTAGGACATCACAGAGGGCTCCTGTGGTTGCAAGGCCACGGGGACCCCGCCCATCCAGTTGACCAGCAGCCATGAACCCCACCCTGAACTTGACCTTGAGGGCTGGTGGCCAGCCACCAGAGCCAGAGCCCCAGGCCAAAGCAGGTGCAGGTCGGCCGGGCCAAGGGGCTATGGGCAGATTGGTGTGTGTCTGGGCATGGGGCTGGCATCTGACAGCCCAGGGCTGGGGACCAATGTCCGCCAGGCCCCTGTCTCACCTTTTGCACTGACACACAGTCTTGCTGACTGACTGACAGTCCCCGCCCCACAGATACCCACACCAGGTCCCTGGGTGCCCTGAGCTGCCCCTGAGGATTGGTGGGTGCCTGCCTGGACACATGCCTCCGTAATGGAGGCCTCTATTAATCCCATTGCCTACTGATAGCTGCCCTCCTGCCCCTACTCCTCCTCCTACTCCTCTTCCTCCTCCTCTTCTTCCTTCTCCTCTTCCTCCTCCTCCTCCTCCTCCTCCTCCTCCTCCTCCACCTCCTCCTCCTTCTCTGCCTCATCCTCAGCGGGACTCATTCAGTGCCCTTGGCCTAGGCAAGCCAGGGCTGGTGCTCTGGCTGCTTCAGCTTCTATCCAGTGGGTGGGTGCAGGAATCTGTTCCTGTCAATCCCTGGTTCCTGGGACCTTCCATGCCTCCAGCTCCCCCCACTCTCTACTCCAGACCCCTGCTCAAGGATGCCCCCTTGCCCCTTGCCCTCTGTCCCCCAGCTCCCCAACTAACATCTACTGTGTGCCTCCTTGCACTACTTTCCTGCCACCCTGCTTCTGCGCTTCAGCCCTGGGGGCCCAGAGCCAGCCCAGCTGCCATCTCACCATCCAGCAGGGGGACCTGCCCTAACCCCCTGCCACCACACCCACACACACAGCCCTGCACACACTCACGGGCTCCCCTGCCTGCAGCCTGCTCTCAAACAGTCTCCTTCTGCCCCCTAGCCCCCTTACCGCCTCTGCCACGGCCCCCCACAGACACCTGGGCATGAGCAGCACAGACATGCAACAAGCTCCACTCGCCCCTACTCCATTTGCTCTATGGTTGGTCAAGAACCTTTTTTTTCATGCTGTAGGGGAGGGAGTTGAGAAAGTCCAATGTCCTGGGGAGCAAGCACTGCAAACAGTCCATCTACAATGTAACATTTGGGTCTCAGGCCGCCCAATCCCTAGTGCGCTGTGCAGACTTTTGACTGGCAAAAACACCCCATCTGAGTGTGAGATCTGGCTGGGCTAGTGGCTCTTTCTGTGGACTAGGACACAGACAGACAGAGTTTTCTGGTTCAAAACCTGTACTTCCCAGAAGATGGTCATTCGCTACGCCTAAAAAAAAAAAAAAAAAAAAAAAAAGGCTTTTTAATTATTTTTTTCCCCCTGCCTGGGTAACCTGTCTGCTGCTTGTTTCTGAGTGAAAAAAGGAAAAGATCTTTTTTGGAGGGAAAAGGACCAAAATGAGGGCAGGTGGACTCCGTGGACGGTGGATGGGGAGTTGCTCCTGCCCTGGCACTAGAGCCCCAGCTGCTGTTCCAGGTGCTGTCTGATACCAGAGATCTCCCTGTGTCGTGTCATGACGCTGTCTCCAGGACTGACCCTCAGGATAATGAGATTCAAAATGAGGCAGGTGATATTGCCTTCAAAATTAAATCCCGGGAGGTTTGGCGGTATGTCAGAGGGTTAAGGCCTTGTGGCACTCACGAAAAGAGGGGACAGGTGGAAGGGTCTGAGGTCTGGCACCCAGAACCCCACCTGCAGGGGAGTCGCTTTACAGGGGGTGAAGCAGGTCTTTAGGGGCTCTATCTTTCTCTCCCACTCTGTTTTTCCCCTGCTCTCTCCTTTTCTCTCTGTCTGATGCAAGGTCAAAACAACAACAACAACCACAACAATAACCACCACAGTGACCAAGCAACAAGGGCAGCGAAAGGGGAACAAAAGGAGTGCAGGGGCTGTGGATTATTCGTGGCGCAGGCACTGAGCTGAGGCAATAACCCCTTGAGGCAATCAATCAATCAACGAATAAGTAATACAGGTTACAGAGATGTATATGTCCCTGTGTGTTTCCAGAGTTCATGTAAATGCACTTTTGTTTATTTCTTCATTTATTTATTACCTTGCCACGAGAATTTCTTTTCACTGCTAAAAAAAAGTGTCCCATCAAGGGTACCAGGTGGTGCCACACCCAGTTAAGCACTCATGTTACAATGCAGGGGGACTGGGCTTCAAGACCCTGGTCCCCACCTGCCGGGGGAAATCTTTACAAGTGGTGCAGAAGTGCTGAAGGTGACTCTCTCTGTGTCACAAACCCTCTATCCCTCCCTTCCCTCTCAATTCCTGTCTATTTATTCCAATAAATAATCAAGAAAATTGAAAGTAAAAAAAGAAAAAGGAAATATTCCACTACTTCAATGGGGCTACTCAGGACAATGCTTTCCTTGTTAAGATCCTCACAGCATACCATATGCAGAAAGGCAAAGACGCCATGTACTTTTTAACCCAGTTTTTATATTTATTTATTTATTTATTTTAATAGGTACTTAATCATTTTTGTTATTGATGAATTAATGTTTTACATTTGACATAGACTCTGGCTCTGACACCAGCGGTCTCAAGTACCCCTAGATGGTACTCTGCCTCTACAAAACCAATCCATTGACCTGTCCATGCATCCATCCATCCACCCATCAATCTATACATCCATCCATCCATCCATCCATGCATCCATCCATCCATCCATCCATCCATGCATCCATCCATCCATCCACCAGTGAACCAAGCTAAGGATAAAAGGAGATCTCTCCTTGAATGGTGAAGACTAACCAGGATGCATAGGTAGGTTGCAAAGGGGCGAGTTCGGCTGAATAGGGCAGAGGGGCTGAACCAGGGAATGTGTTGGGGGGTGTAGGTGTGGGTGGGGTGAGCCGGAGACCTGTGAGTTGGGTCACTTCAGGGGCAAGGAGGGGGTGGAAGGGGTTGCGAACAGCTGTCACTGGAGAACCATCACAAGTGCTGGAGCTGTTGAGCAGGGCACCCGGAAGAGAAGACAGACAAAGGAGAGAAGCAAAGTGCAGAGGAGAGGAGAGGGGAGAGGATGGTGAGGGCAGGAGAGGACAGGAGAGGACAGGAGAGGACAGGAGTGGAGGGGACCTGAGAAACCTACCTGGACAAAGGCAGCATACAGACATCCAGCAAGGCAGGCAGGCATGCAGGCAGCTCTGGCCTGGGCTCCCTGGATCCCGGGCACACCTCCACCTGTCTTCTCTTGACTGCCAGCCCTGAGGTCCCTTGTCGGTCAGCACTGGCTTCCCATCCTTCCGTCCCTCTGTGCCAGGGCCCAGGCGTCTGGGCGCTGCTGGCTGACCTAGTGGCAGGGCAGTTGGGCTGCCCAGTGCCAGTGTGGCCAGCACAGAATGCCAGGGGCTAGGACATCACAGAGGGCTCCTGTGGTTGCAAGGCCACGGGGACCCCGCCCATCCAGTTGACCAGCAGCCATGAACCCCACCCTGAACTTGACCTTGAGGGCTGGTGGCCAGCCACCAGAGCCAGAGCCCCAGGCCAAAGCAGGTGCAGGTCGGCCGGGCCAAGGGGCTATGGGCAGATTGGTGTGTGTCTGGGCATGGGGCTGGCATCTGACAGCCCAGGGCTGGGGACCAATGTCCGCCAGGCCCCTGTCTCACCTTTTGCACTGACACACAGTCTTGCTGACTGACTGACAGTCCCCGCCCCAGAGATACCCACACCAAGTCCCTGGGTGCCCTGAGCTGCCCCTGAGGATTGGTGGGTGCCTGCCTGGACACATGCCTCCGTAATGGAGGCCTCTATTAATCCCATTGCCTACTGATAGCTGCCCTCCTGCCCCTACTCCTCCTCCTACTCCTCTTCCTCCTCCTCTTCTTCCTTCTCCTCTTCCTCCTCCTCCTCCTCCTCCTCCTCCTCCACCTCCTCCTCCTTCTCTGCCTCATCCTCAGCGGGACTCATTCAGTGCCCTTGGCCTAGGCAAGCCAGGGCTGGTGCTCTGGCTGCTGCAGCTTCTATCCAGTGGGTGGGTGCAGGAATCTGTTCCTGTCAATCCCTGGTTCCTGGGACCTTCCATGCCTCCAGCTCCCCCCACTCTCTACTCCAGACCCCTGCTCAAGGATGCCCCCTTGCCCCTTGCCCTCTGTCCCCCAGCTCCCCAACTAACATCTACTGTGTGCCTCCATGCACTACTTTCCTGCCACCCTGCTTCTGCGCTTCAGCCCTGGGGGCCCAGAGCCAGCCCAGCTGCCATCTCACCATCCAGCAGGGGGACCTGCCCTAACCCCCTGCCACCACACCCACACACACAGCCCTGCACACACTCACGGGCTCCCCTGCCTGCAGCCTGCTCTCAAACAGTCTCCTTCTGCCCCCTAGCCCCCTTACAGCCTCTGCCACGGCCCCCCACAGACACCTGGGCATGAGCAGCACAGACATGCAACAAGCTCCACTCGCCCCTACTCCATTTGCTCTATGGTTGGTCAAGAACCTTTTTTTTCATGCTGTAGGGGAGGGAGTTGAGAAAGTCCAATGTCCTGGGGAGCAAGCACTGCAAACAGTCCATCTACAATGTAACATTTGGGTCTCAGGCCGCCCAATCCCTAGTGCGCTGTGCAGACTTTTGACTGGCAAAAACACCCCATCTGAGTGTGAGATCTGGCTGGGCTAGTGGCTCTTTCTGTGGACTAGGACACAGACAGACAGAGTTTTCTGGTTCAAAACCTGTACTTCCCAGAAGATGGTCATTCGCTACGCCTAAAAAAAAAAAAAAAAAAAAAAAAAAAAGGCTTTTTAATTATTTTTTTCCCCCTGCCTGGGTAACCTGTCTGCTGCTTGTTTCTGAGTGAAAAAAGGGAAAGATCTTTTTTGGAGGGAAAAGGACCAAAATGAGGGCAGGTGGACTCCGTGGACGGTGGATGGGGAGTTGCTCCTGCCCTGGCACTAGAGCCCCAGCTGCTGTTCCAGGTGCTGTCTGATACCAGAGATCTCCGTGTGTCGTGTCATGACGCTGTCTCCAGGACTGACCCTCAGGATAATGAGATTCAAAATGAGGCAGGTGATATTGCCTTCAAAATTAAATCCCGGGAGGTTTGGCGGTATGTCAGAGGGTTAAGGCCTTGTGGCACTCACGAAAAGAGGGGACAGGTGGAAGGGTCTGAGGTCTGGCACCCAGAACCCCACCTGCAGGGGAGTCGCTTTACAGGGGGTGAAGCAGGTCTTTAGGGGCTCTATCTTTCTCTCCCACTCTGTTTTTCCCCTGCTCTCTCCTTTTCTCTCTGTCTGATGCAAGGTCAAAACAACAACAACAACCACAACAATAACCACCACAGTGACCAAGCAACAAGGGCAGCGAAAGGGGAACAAAAGGAGTGCAGGGGCTGTGGATTATTCGTGGCGCAGGCACTGAGCTGAGGCAATAACCCCTTGAGGCAATCAATCAATCAACGAATAAGTAATACAGGTTACAGAGATGTATATGTCCCTGTGTGTTTCCAGAGTTCATGTAAATGCACTTTTGTTTATTTCTTCATTTATTTATTACCTTGCCACGAGAATTTCTTTTCATTGCTAAAAAAAAGTGTCCCATCAAGGGTACCAGGTGGTGCCACACCCAGTTAAGCACTCATGTTACAATGCAGGGGGACTGGGCTTCAAGACCCTGGTCCCCACCTGCCGGGGGAAATCTTTACAAGTGGTGCAGAAGTGCTGAAGGTGACTCTCTCTGTGTCACAAACCCTCTATCCCTCCCTTCCCTCTCAATTCCTGTCTATTTATTCCAATAAATAATCAAGAAAATTGAAAGTAAAAAAAGAAAAAGGAAATATTCCACTACTTCAATGGGGCTACACAGGACAATGCTTTCCTTGTTAAGATCCTCACAGCATACCATATGCAGAAAGGCAAAGACGCCATGTACTTTTTAACCCAGTTTTTATATTTATTTATTTATTTATTTTAATAGGTACTTAATCATTTTTGTTATTGATGAATTAATGTTTTACATTTGACATAGACTCTGGCTCTGACACCAGCGGTCTCAAGTACCCCTAGATGGTACTCTGCCTCTACAAAACCAATCCATTGACCTGTCCATGCATCCATCCATCCACCCATCAATCTATACATCCATCCATCCATCCATCCATGCATCCATCCATCCATCCATCCATCCATGCATCCATCCATCCATCCACCAGTGAACCAAGCTAAGGATAAAAGGAGATCTCTCCTTGAATGGTGAAGACTAACCAGGATGCATAGGTAGGTTGCAAAGGGGCGAGTTCGGCTGAATAGGGCAGAGGGGCTGAACCAGGGAATGTGTTGGGGGGTGTAGGTGTGGGTGGGGTGAGCCGGAGACCTGTGAGTTGGGTCACTTCAGGGGCAAGGAGGGGGTGGAAGGGGTTGCGAACAGCTGTCACTGGAGAACCATCACAAGTGCTGGAGCTGTTGAGCAGGGCACCCGGAAGAGAAGACAGACAAAGGAGAGAAGCAAAGTGCAGAGGAGAGGAGAGGGGAGAGGATGGTGAGGGCAGGAGAGGACAGGAGAGGACAGGAGTGGAGGGGACCTGAGAAACCTACCTGGACAAAGGCAGCATACAGACATCCAGCAAGGCAGGCAGGCATGCAGGCAGCTCTGGCCTGGGCTCCCTGGATCCCGGGCACACCTCCACCTGTCTTCTCTTGACTGCCAGCCCTGAGGTCCCTTGTCGGTCAGCACTGGCTTCCCATCCTTCCGTCCCTCTGTGCCAGGGCCCAGGCGTCTGGGCGCTGCTGGCTGACCTAGTGGCAGGGCAGTTGGGCTGCCCAGTGCCAGTGTGGCCAGCACAGAATGCCAGGGGCTAGGACATCACAGAGGGCTCCTGTGGTTGCAAGGCCACGGGGACCCCGCCCATCCAGTTGACCAGCAGCCATGAACCCCACCCTGAACTTGACCTTGAGGGCTGGTGGCCAGCCACCAGAGCCAGAGCCCCAGGCCAAAGCAGGTGCAGGTCGGCCGGGCCAAGGGGCTATGGGCAGATTGGTGTGTGTCTGGGCATGGGGCTGGCATCTGACAGCCCAGGGCTGGGGACCAATGTCCGCCAGGCCCCTGTCTCACCTTTTGCACTGACACACAGTCTTGCTGACTGACTGACAGTCCCCGCCCCACAGATACCCACACCAGGTCCCTGGGTGCCCTGAGCTGCCCCTGAGGATTGGTGGGTGCCTGCCTGGACACATGCCTCCGTAATGGAGGCCTCTATTAATCCCATTGCCTAATGATAGCTGCCCTCCTGCCCCTACTCCTCCTCCTACTCCTCTTCCTCCTCCTCTTCTTCCTTCTCCTCTTCCTCCTCCTCCTCCTCCTCCTCCTCCTCCTCCTCCACCTCCTCCTCCTTCTCTGCCTCATCCTCAGCGGGACTCATTCAGTGCCCTTGTCCTAGGCAAGCCAGGGCTGGTGCTCTGGCTGCTGCAGCTTCTATCCAGTGGGTGGGTGCAGGAATCTGTTCCTGTCAATCCCTGGTTCCTGGGACCTTCCATGCCTCCAGCTCCCCCCACTCTCTACTCCAGACCCCTGCTCAAGGATGCCCCCTTGCCCCTTGCCCTCTGTCCCCCAGCTCCCCAACTAACATCTACTGTGTGCCTCCATGCACTACTTTCCTGCCACCCTGCTTCTGCGCTTCAGCCCTGGGGGCCCAGAGCCAGCCCAGCTGCCATCTCACCATCCAGCAGGGGGACCTGCCCTAACCCCCTGCCACCACACCCACACACACAGCCCTGCACACACTCACGGGCTCCCCTGCCTGCAGCCTGCTCTCAAACAGTCTCCTTCTGCCCCCTAGCCCCCTTACAGCCTCTGCCACGGCCCCCCACAGACACCTGGGCATGAGCAGCACAGACATGCAACAAGCTCCACTCGCCCCTACTCCATTTGCTCTATGGTTGGTCAAGAACCTTTTTTTTCATGCTGTAGGGGAGGGAGTTGAGAAAGTCCAATGTCCTGGGGAGCAAGCACTGCAAACAGTCCATCTACAATGTAACATTTGGGTCTCAGGCCGCCCAATCCCTAGTGCGCTGTGCAGACTTTTGACTGGCAAAAACACCCCATCTGAGTGTGAGATCTGGCTGGGCTAGTGGCTCTTTCTGTGGACTAGGACACAGACAGACAGAGTTTTCTGGTTCAAAACCTGTACTTCCCAGAAGATGGTCATTCGCTACGCCTAAAAAAAAAAAAAAAAAAAAAAAAAAAGGCTTTTTAATTATTTTTTTCCCCCTGCCTGGGTAACCTGTCTGCTGCTTGTTTCTGAGTGAAAAAAGGGAAAGATCTTTTTTGGAGGGAAAAGGACCAAAATGAGGGCAGGTGGACTCCGTGGACGGTGGATGGGGAGTTGCTCCTGCCCTGGCACTAGAGCCCCAGCTGCTGTTCCAGGTGCTGTCTGATACCAGAGATCTCCGTGTGTCGTGTCATGACGCTGTCTCCAGGACTGACCCTCAGGATAATGAGATTCAAAATGAGGCAGGTGATATTGCCTTCAAAATTAAATCCCGGGAGGTTTGGCGGTATGTCAGAGGGTTAAGGCCTTGTGGCACTCACGAAAAGAGGGGACAGGTGGAAGGGTCTGAGGTCTGGCACCCAGAACCCCACCTGCAGGGGAGTCGCTTTACAGGGGGTGAAGCAGGTCTTTAGGGGCTCTATCTTTCTCTCCCACTCTGTTTTTCCCCTGCTCTCTCCTTTTCTCTCTGTCTGATGCAAGGTCAAAACAACAACAACAACCACAACAATAACCACCACAGTGACCAAGCAACAAGGGCAGCGAAAGGGGAACAAAAGGAGTGCAGGGGCTGTGGATTATTCGTGGCGCAGGCACTGAGCTGAGGCAATAACCCCTTGAGGCAATCAATCAATCAACGAATAAGTAATACAGGTTACAGAGATGTATATGTCCCTGTGTGTTTCCAGAGTTCATGTAAATGCACTTTTGTTTATTTCTTCATTTATTTATTACCTTGCCACGAGAATTTCTTTTCATTGCTAAAAAAAAGTGTCCCATCAAGGGTACCAGGTGGTGCCACACCCAGTTAAGCACTCATGTTACAATGCAGGGGGACTGGGCTTCAAGACCCTGGTCCCCACCTGCCGGGGGAAATCTTTACAAGTGGTGCAGAAGTGCTGAAGGTGACTCTCTCTGTGTCACAAACCCTCTATCCCTCCCTTCCCTCTCAATTCCTGTCTATTTATTCCAATAAATAATCAAGAAAATTGAAAGTAAAAAAAGAAAAAGGAAATATTCCACTACTTCAATGGGGCTACACAGGACAATGCTTTCCTTGTTAAGATCCTCACAGCATACCATATGCAGAAAGGCAAAGACGCCATGTACTTTTTAACCCAGTTTTTATATTTATTTATTTATTTATTTTAATAGGTACTTAATCATTTTTGTTATTGATGAATTAATGTTTTACATTTGACATAGACTCTGGCTCTGACACCAGCGGTCTCAAGTACCCCTAGATGGTACTCTGCCTCTACAAAACCAATCCATTGACCTGTCCATGCATCCATCCATCCACCCATCAATCTATACATCCATCCATCCATCCATCCATGCATCCATCCATCCATCCATCCATCCATGCATCCATCCATCCATCCACCAGTGAACCAAGCTAAGGATAAAAGGAGATCTCTCCTTGAATGGTGAAGACTAACCAGGATGCATAGGTAGGTTGCAAAGGGGCGAGTTCGGCTGAATAGGGCAGAGGGGCTGAACCAGGGAATGTGTTGGGGGGTGTAGGTGTGGGTGGGGTGAGCCGGAGACCTGTGAGTTGGGTCACTTCAGGGGCAAGGAGGGGGTGGAAGGGGTTGCGAACAGCTGTCACTGGAGAACCATCACAAGTGCTGGAGCTGTTGAGCAGGGCACCCGGAAGAGAAGACAGACAAAGGAGAGAAGCAAAGTGCAGAGGAGAGGAGAGGGGAGAGGATGGTGAGGGCAGGAGAGGACAGGAGAGGACAGGAGTGGAGGGGACCTGAGAAACCTACCTGGACAAAGGCAGCATACAGACATCCAGCAAGGCAGGCAGGCATGCAGGCAGCTCTGGCCTGGGCTCCCTGGATCCCGGGCACACCTCCACCTGTCTTCTCTTGACTGCCAGCCCTGAGGTCCCTTGTCGGTCAGCACTGGCTTCCCATCCTTCCGTCCCTCTGTGCCAGGGCCCAGGCGTCTGGGCGCTGCTGGCTGACCTAGTGGCAGGGCAGTTGGGCTGCCCAGTGCCAGTGTGGCCAGCACAGAATGCCAGGGGCTAGGACATCACAGAGGGCTCCTGTGGTTGCAAGGCCACGGGGACCCCGCCCATCCAGTTGACCAGCAGCCATGAACCCCACCCTGAACTTGACCTTGAGGGCTGGTGGCCAGCCACCAGAGCCAGAGCCCCAGGCCAAAGCAGGTGCAGGTCGGCCGGGGCAAAGGGGCTATGGGCAGATTGGTGTGTGTCTGGGCATGGGGCTGGCATCTGACAGCCCAGGGCTGGGGACCAAGTTCCGCCAGGCCCCTGTCTCACCTTTTGCACTGACACACAGTCTTGCTGACTGACTGACAGTCCCCGCCCCACAGATACCCACACCAGGTCCCTGGGTGCCCTGAGCTGCCCCTGAGGATTGGTGGGTGCCTGCCTGGACACATGCCTCCGTAATGGAGGCCTCTATTAATCCCATTGCCTAATGATAGCTGCCCTCCTGCCCCTACTCCTCCTCCTACTCCTCTTCCTCCTCCTCTTCTTCCTTCTCCTCTTCCTCCTCCTCCTCCTCCTCCTCCTCCTCCACCTCCTCCTCCTTCTCTGCCTCATCCTCAGCGGGACTCATTCAGTGCCCTTGGCCTAGGCAAGCCAGGGCTGGTGCTCTGGCTGCTGCAGCTTCTATCCAGTGGGTGGGTGCAGGAATCTGTTCCTGTCAATCCCTGGTTCCTGGGACCTTCCATGCCTCCAGCTCCCCCCACTCTCTACTCCAGACCCCTGCTCAAGGATGCCCCCTTGCCCCTTGCCCTCTGTCCCCCAGCTCCCCAACTAACATCTACTGTGTGCCTCCATGCACTACTTTCCTGCCACCCTGCTTCTGCGCTTCAGCCCTGGGGGCCCAGAGCCAGCCCAGCTGCCATCTCACCATCCAGCAGGGGGACCTGCCCTAACCCCCTGCCACCACACCCACACACACAGCCCTGCACACACTCACGGGCTCCCCTGCCTGCAGCCTGCTCTCAAACAGTCTCCTTCTGCCCCCTAGCCCCCTTACAGCCTCTGCCACGGCCCCCCACAGACACCTGGGCATGAGCAGCACAGACATGCAACAAGCTCCACTCGCCCCTACTCCATTTGCACTATGGTTGGTCAAGAACCTTTTTTTCATGCTGTAGGGGAGGGAGTTGAGAAAGTCCAATGTCCTGGGGAGCAAGCACTGCAAACAGTCCATCTACAATGTAACATTTGGGTCTCAGGCCGCCCAATCCCTAGTGCGCTGTGCAGACTTTTGACTGGCAAAAACACCCCATCTGAGTGTGAGATCTGGCTGGGCTAGTGGCTCTTTCTGTGGACTAGGACACAGACAGACAGAGTTTTCTGGTTCAAAACCTGTACTTCCCAGAAGATGGTCATTCGCTACGCCTAAAAAAAAAAAAAAAAGGCTTTTTAATTATTTTTTCCCCCTGCCTGGGTAACCTGTCTGCTGCTTGTTTCTGAGTGAAAAAAGGGAAAGATCTTTTTTGGAGGGAAAAGGACCAAAATGAGGGCAGGTGGACTCCGTGGACGGTGGATGGGGAGTTGCTCCTGCCCTGGCACTAGAGCCCCAGCTGCTGTTCCAGGTGCTGTCTGATACCAGAGATCTCCGTGTGTCGTGTCATGACGCTGTCTCCAGGACTGACCCTCAGGATAATAAGATTCAAAATGAGGCAGGTGATATTGCCTTCAAAATTAAATCCCGGGAGGTTTGGCGGTATGTCAGAGGGTTAAGGCCTTGTGGCACTCACTAAAAGAGGGGACAGGTAGAAGGGTCTGGGGTCTGGCGCCCAGAACCCCACCTGCAGGGGAGTCGCTTTACAGGGGGTGAAGCAGGTCTTTAGGGGCTCTATCTTTCTCTCCCACTCTGTTTTTCCCCTGCTCTCTCCTTTTCTCTCTGTCTGATGCAAGGTCAAAACAACAACAACAACCACAACAATAACCACCACAGTGACCAAGCAACAAGGGCAGCGAAAGGGGAACAAAAGGAGTGCAGGGGCTGTGGATTATTCGTGGCGCAGGCACTGAGCTGAGGCAATAACCCCTTGAGGCAATCTATCAATCAACGAATAAGTAATACAGGTTACAGAGATGTATATGTCCCTGTGTGTTTCCAGAGTTCATGTAAATGCACTTTTGTTTATTTCTTCATTTATTTATTACCTTGCCACGAGAATTTCTTTTCATTGCTAAAAAAAAGTGTCCCATCAAGGGTACCAGGTGGTGCCACACCCAGATAAGCACTCATGTTACAATGCAGGGGGACTGGGCTTCAAGACCCTGGTCCCCACCTGCCGGGGGAAATCTTTACAAGTGGTGCAGAAGTGCTGAAGGTGACTCTCTCTGTGTCACAAACCCTCTATCCCTCCCTTCCCTCTCAATTCCTGTCTATTTATTCCAATAAATAATCAAGAAAATTGAAAGTAAAAAAAGAAAAAGGAAATATTCCACTACTTCAATGGGGCTACTCAGGACAATGCTTTCCTTGTTAAGATCCTCACAGCATACCATATGCAGAAAGGCAAAGACGCCATGTACTTTTTAACCCAGTTTTTATATTTATTTATTTATTTATTTTAATAGGTACTTAATCATTTTTGTTATTGATGAATTAATGTTTTACATTTGACATAGACTCTGGCTCTGACACCAGCGGTCTCAAGTACCCCTAGATGGTACTCTGCCTCTACAAAACCAATCCATTGACCTGTCCATGCATCCATCCATCCACCCATCAATCTATACATCCATCCATCCATCCATCCATGCATCCATCCATCCATCCATCCATCCATGCATCCATCCATCCATCCACCAGTGAACCAAGCTAAGGATAAAAAGAGATCTCTCCTTGAATGGTGAAGACTAACCAGGATGCATAGGTAGGTTGCAAAGGGGCGAGTTCAGCTGAATAGGGCAGAGGGGCTGAACCAGGGAATGTGTTGGGGGGTGTAGGTGTGGGTGGGGTGAGCCGGAGACCTGTGAGTTTTGTCACTTCAGGGGCAAGGAGGGGGTGGAAGGGGTTGCGAACAGCTGTCACTGGAGAACCATCACAAGTGCTGGAGCTGTTGAGCAGGGCACCCGGAAGAGAAGACAGACAAAGGAGAGAAGCAAAGTGCAGAGGAGAGGAGAGGGGAGAGGATGGTGAGGGCAGGAGAGGACAGGAGAGGACAGGAGAGGACAGGAGTGGAGGGGACCTGAGAAACCTACCTGGACAAAGGCAGCATACAGACATCCAGCAAGGCAGGCAGGCATGCAGGCAGCTCTGGCCTGGGCTCCCTGGATCCCGGGCACACCTCCACCTGTCT
Source organism: Erinaceus europaeus (assembly GCF_950295315.1). Classification (NCBI taxonomy): domain Eukaryota; kingdom Metazoa; phylum Chordata; class Mammalia; order Eulipotyphla; family Erinaceidae; genus Erinaceus; species Erinaceus europaeus. Next base: position 25,612 of record NW_026648044.1, on the reverse strand, counting down.
TCTCTTGACTGCCAGCCCTGAGGTCCCTTGTCGGTCAGCACTGGCTTCCCATCCTTCCGTCCCTCTGTGCCAGGGCCCAGGCGTCTGGGCGCTGCTGGCTGACCTAGTGGCAGGGCAGTTGGGCTGCCCAGTGCCAGTGTGGCCAGCACAGAATGCCAGGGGCTAGGACATCACAGAGGGCTCCTGTGGTTGCAAGGCCACGGGGACCCCGCCCATCCAGTTGACCAGCAGCCATGACCCCCACCCTGAACTTGACCTTGAGGGCTGGTGGCCAGCCACCAGAGCCAGAGCCCCAGGCCAAAGCAGGTGCAGGTCGGCCGGGCCAAGGGGCTATGGGCAGATTGGTGTGTGTCTGGGCATGGGGCTGGCATCTGACAGCCCAGGGCTGGGGACCAAGGTCCGCCAGGCCCCTGTCTCACCTTTTGCACTGACACACAGTCTTGCTGACTGACTGACAGTCCCCGCCCCACAGATACCCACACCAGGTCCCTGGGTGCCCTGAGCTGCCCCTGAGGATTGGTGGGTGCCTGCCTGGACACATGCCTCCGTAATGGAGGCCTCTATTAATCCCATTGCCTACTGATAGCTGCCCTCCTGCCCCTACTCCTCCTCCTACTCCTCTTCCTCCTCCTCTTCTTCCTTCTCCTCTTCCTCCTCCTCCTCCTCCTCCTTCTCTGCCTCATCCTCAGCGGGACTCATTCAGTGCCCTTGGCCTAGGCAAGCCAGGGCTGGTGCTCTGGCTGCTGCAGCTTCTATCCAGTGGGTGGGTGCAGGAATCTGTTCCTGTCAATCCCTGGTTCCTGGGACCTTCCATGCCTCCAGCTCCCCCCACTCTCTACTCCAGACCCCTGCTCAAGGATGCCCCCTTGCCCCTTGCCCTCTGTCCCCCAGCTCCCCAACTAACATCTACTGTGTGCCTCCATGCACTACTTTCCTGCCACCCTGCTTCTGCGCTTCAGCCCTGGGGGCCCAGAGCCAGCCCAGCTGCCATCTCACCATCCAGCAGGGGGACCTGCCCTAACCCCCTGCCACCACACCCACACACACAGCCCTGCACACACTCACGGGCTCCCCTGCCTGCAGCCTGCTCTCAAACAGTCTCCTTCTGCCCCCTAGCCCCCTTACAGCCTCTGCCACGGCCCCCCACAGACACCTGGGCATGAGCAGCACAGACATGCAACAAGCTCCACTCGCTCCTACTCCATTTGCTCTATGGTTGGTCAAGAACCTTTTTTTCATGCTGTAGGGGAGGGAGTTGAGAAAGTCCAATATCCTGGGGAGCAAGCACTGCAAACAGTCCATCTACAATGTAACATTTGGGTCTCAGGCCGCCCAATCCCTAGTGCGCTGTGCAGACTTTTGACTGGCAAAAACACCCCATCTGAGTGTGAGATCTGGCTGGGCTAGTGGCTCTTTCTGTGGACTAGGACACAGACAGACAGAGTTTTCTGGTTCAAAACCTGTACTTCCCAGAAGATGGTCATTCGCTACGCCTAAAAAAAAAAAAAAAAAGGCTTTTTAATTATTTTTTTCCCCCTGCCTGGGTAACCTGTCTGCTGCTTGTTTCTGAGTGAAAAAAGGGAAAGATCTTTTTTGGAGGGAAAAGGACCAAAATGAGGGCAGGTGGACTCCGTGGACGGTGGATGGGGAGTTGCTCCTGCCCTGGCACTAGAGCCCCAGCTGCTGTTCCAGGTGCTGTCTGATACCAGAGATCTCCGTGTGTCGTGTCATGACGCTGTCTCCAGGACTGACCCTCAGGATAATGAGATTCAAAATGAGGCAGGTGATATTGCCTTCAAAATTAAATCCTGGGAGGTTTGGCGGTATGTCAGAGGGTTAAGGCCTTGTGGCACTCACTAAAAGAGGGGACAGGTGGAAGGGTCTGGGGTCTGGCGCCCAGAACCCCACCTGCAGGGGAGTCGCTTTACAGGGGGTGAAGCAGGTCTTTAGGGGCTCTATCTTTCTCTCCCACTCTGTTTTTCCCCTGCTCTCTCCTTTTCTCTCTGTCTGATGCAAGGTCAAAACAACAACAACAACCACAACAATAACCACCACAGTGACCAAGCAACAAGGGCAGCGAAAGGGGAACAAAAGGAGTGCAGGGGCTGTGGATTATTCGTGGCGCAGGCACTGAGCTGAGGCAATAACCCCTTGAGGCAATCTATCAATCAACGAATAAGTAATACAGGTTACAGAGATGTATATGTCCCTGTGTGTTTCCAGAGTTCATGTAAATGCACTTTTGTTTATTTCTTCATTTATTTATTACCTTGCCACGAGAATTTCTTTTCATTGCTAAAAAAAAGTGTCCCATCAAGGGTACCAGGTGGTGCCACACCCAGTTAAGCACTCATGTTACAATGCAGGGGGACTGGGCTTCAAGACCCTGGTCCCCACCTGCCGGGGGAAATCTTTACAAGTGGTGCAGAAGTGCTGAAGGTGACTCTCTCTGTGTCACAAACCCTCTATCCCTCCCTTCCCTCTCAATTCCTGTCTATTTATTCCAATAAATAATCAAGAAAATTGAAAGTAAAAAAAGAAAAAGGAAATATTCCACTACTTCAATGGGGCTACTCAGGACAATGCTTTCCTTGTTAAGATCCTCACAGCATACCATATGCAGAAAGGCAAAGACGCCATGTACTTTTTAACCCAGTTTTTATATTTATTTATTTATTTATTTTAATAGGTACTTAATCATTTTTGTTATTGATGAATTAATGTTTTACATTTGACATAGACTCTGGCTCTGACACCAGCGGTCTCAAGTACCCCTAGATGGTACTCTGCCTCTACAAAACCAATCCACTGACCTGTCCATGCATCCATCCATCCACCCATCAATCTATACATCCATCCATCCATCCATCCATGCATCCATCCATCCATCCATCCATCCATGCATCCATCCATCCATCCATCCACCAGTGAACCAAGCTAAGGATAAAAGGAGATCTCTCCTTGAATGGTGAAGACTAACCAGGATGCATAGGTAGGTTGCAAAGGGGCGAGTTCGGCTGAATAGGGCAGAGGGGCTGAACCAGGGAATGTGTTGGGGGGTGTAGGTGTGGGTGAGGTGAGCCGGAGACCAGTGAGTTTTGTCACTTCAGGGGCAAGGAGGGGGTGGAAGGGGTTGCGAACAGCTGTCACTGGAGAACCATCACAAGTGCTGGAGCTGTTGAGCAGGGCACCCGGAAGAGAAGACAGACAAAGGAGAGAAGCAAAGTGCAGAGGAGAGGAGAGGGGAGAGGATGGTGAGGGCAGGAGAGGACAGGAGAGGACAGGAGAGGACAGGAGTGGAGGGGACCTGAGAAACCTACCTGGACAAAGGCAGCATACAGACATCCAGCAAGGCAGGCAGGCATGCAGGCAGCTCTGGCCTGGGCTCCCTGGATCCCGGGCACACCTCCACCTGTCTTCTCTTGACTGCCAGCCCTGAGGTCCCTTGTCGGTCAGCACTGGCTTCCCATCCTTCCGTCCCTCTGTGCCAGGGCCCAGGCGTCTGGGCGCTGCTGGCTGACCTAGTGGCAGGGCAGTTGGGCTGCCCAGTGCCAGTGTGGCCAGCACAGAATGCCAGGGGCTAGGACATCACAGAGGGCTCCTGTGGTTGCAAGGCCACGGGGACCCCGCCCATCCAGTTGACCAGCAGCCATGACCCCCACCCTGAACTTGACCTTGAGGGCTGGTGGCCAGCCACCAGAGCCAGAGCCCCAGGCCAAAGCAGGTGCAGGTCGGCCGGGCCAAGGGGCTATGGGCAGATTGGTGTGTGTCTGGGCATGGGGCTGGCATCTGACAGCCCAGGGCTGGGGACCAAGGTCCGCCAGGCCCCTGTCTCACCTTTTGCACTGACACACAGTCTTGCTGACTGACTGACAGTCCCCGCCCCACAGATACCCACACCAGGTCCCTGGGTGCCCTGAGCTGCCCCTGAGGATTGGTGGGTGCCTGCCTGGACACATGCCTCCGTAATGGAGGCCTCTATTAATCCCATTGCCTACTGATAGCTGCCCTCCTGCCCCTACTCCTCCTCCTACTCCTCTTCCTCCTCCTCTTCTTCCTTCTCTTCTTCCTCCTCCTCCTCCTCCTCCTCCTCCTCCACCTCCTCCTCCTTCTCTGCCTCATCCTCAGCGGGACTCATTCAGTGCCCTTGGCCTAGGCAAGCCAGGGCTGCTGCTCTGGCTGCTGCAGCTTCTATCCAGTGGGTGGGTGCAGGAATCTGTTCCTGTCAATCCCTGGTTCCTGGGACCTTCCATGCCTCCAGCTCCCCCCACTCTCTACTCCAGACCCCTGCTCAAGGATGCCCCCTTGCCCCTTGCCCTCTGTCCCCCAGCTCCCCAACTAACATCTACTGTGTGCCTCCATGCACTACTTTCCTGCCACCCTGCTTCTGCGCTTCAGCCCTGGGGGCCCAGAGCCAGCCCAGCTGCCATCTCACCATCCAGCAGGGGGACCTGCCCTAACCCCCTGCCACCACACCCACACACACAGCCCTGCACACACTCACGGGCTCCCCTGCCTGCAGCCTGCTCTCAAACAGTCTCCTTCTGCCCCCTAGCCCCCTTACAGCCTCTGCCACGGCCCCCCACAGACACCTGGGCATGAGCAGCACAGACATGCAACAAGCTCCACTCGCTCCTACTCCATTTGCTCTATGGTTGGTCAAGAACCTTTTTTTCATGCTGTAGGGGAGGGAGTTGAGATGGTCCAATATCCTGGGGAGCAAGCACTGCAAACAGTCCATCTACAATGTAACATTTGGGTCTCAGGCCGACCAATCCCTAGTGCGCTGTGCAGACTTTTGACTGGCAAAAACACCCCATCTGAGTGTGAGATCTGGCTGGGCTAGTGGCTCTTTCTGTGGACTAGGACACAGACAGACAGAGTTTTCTGGTTCAAAACCTGTACTTCCCAGAAGATGGTCATTCGGTACGCCTAAAAAAAAAAAAAAAAGGCTTTTTAATTATTTTTTCCCCCTGCCTGGGTAACCTGTCTGCTGCTTGTTTCTGAGTGAAAAAAGGGAAAGATCTTTTTTGGAGGGAAAAGGACCAAAATGAGGGCAGGTGGACTCCGTGGACGGTGGATGGGGAGTTGCTCCTGCCCTGGCACTAGAGCCCCAGCTGCTGTTCCAGGTGCTGTCTGATACCAGAGATCTCCGTGTGTCGTGTCATGACGCTGTCTCCAGGACTGACCCTCAGGATAATAAGATTCAAAATGAGGCAGGTGATATTGCCTTCAAAATTAAATCCCGGGAGGTTTGGCGGTATGTCAGAGGGTTAAGGCCTTGTGGCACTCACTAAAAGAGGGGACAGGTAGAAGGGTCTGGGGTCTGGCGCCCAGAACCCCACCTGCAGGGGAGTCGCTTTACAGGGGGTGAAGCAGGTCTTTAGGGGCTCTATCTTTCTCTCCCACTCTGTTTTTCCCCTGCTCTCTCCTTTTCTCTCTGTCTGATGCAAGGTCAAAACAACAACAACAACCACAACAATAACCACCACAGTGACCAAGCAACAAGGGCAGCGAAAGGGGAACAAAAGGAGTGCAGGGGCTGTGGATTATTCGTGGCGCAGGCACTGAGCTGAGGCAATAACCCCTTGAGGCAATCTATCAATCAACGAATAAGTAATACAGGTTACAGAGATGTATATGTCCCTGTGTGTTTCCAGAGTTCATGTAAATGCACTTTTGTTTATTTCTTCATTTATTTATTACCTTGCCACGAGAATTTCTTTTCATTGCTAAAAAAAAGTGTCCCATCAAGGGTACCAGGTGGTGCCACACCCAGATAAGCACTCATGTTACAATGCAGGGGGACTGGGCTTCAAGACCCTCGTCCCCACCTGCCGGGGGAAATCTTTACAAGTGGTGCAGAAGTGCTGAAGGTGACTCTCTCTGTGTCACAAACCCTCTATCCCTCCCTTCCCTCTCAATTCCTGTCTATTTATTCCAATAAATAATCAAGAAAATTGAAAGTAAAAAAAGAAAAAGGAAATATTCCACTACTTCAATGGGGCTACTCAGGACAATGCTTTCCTTGTTAAGATCCTCACAGCATACCATATGCAGAAAGGCAAAGACGCCATGTACTTTTTAACCCAGTTTTTATATTTATTTATTTATTTATTTATTTTAATAGGTACTTAATCATTTTTGTTATTGATGAATTAATGTTTTACATTTGACATAGACTCTGGCTCTGACACCAGCGGTCTCAAGTACCCCTAGATGGTACTCTGCCTCTACAAAACCAATCCATTGACCTGTCCATGCATCCATCCATCCACCCATCAATCTATACATCCATCCATCCATCCATCCATGCATCCATCCATCCATCCATCCATCCATGCATCCATCCATCCATCCACCAGTGAACCAAGCTAAGGATAAAAGGAGATCTCTCCTTGAATGGTGAAGACTAACCAGGATGCATAGGTAGGTTGCAAAGGGGCGAGTTCAGCTGAATAGGGCAGAGGGGCTGAACCAGGGAATGTGTTGGGGGGTGTAGGTGTGGGTGGGGTGAGCCGGAGACCTGTGAGTTTTGTCACTTCAGGGGCAAGGAGGGGGTGGAAGGCGTTGCGAACAGCTGTCACTGGAGAACCATCACAAGTGCTGGAGCTGTTGAGCAGGGCACCCGGAAGAGAAGACAGACAAAGGAGAGAAGCAAAGTGCAGAGGAGAGGAGAGGGGAGAGGATGGTGAGGGCAGGAGAGGACAGGAGAGGACAGGAGAGGACAGGAGTGGAGGGGACCTGAGAAACCTACCTGGACAAAGGCAGCATACAGACATCCAGCAAGGCAGGCAGGCATGCAGGCAGCTCTGGCCTGGGCTCCCTGGATCCCGGGCACACCTCCACCTGTCTTCTCTTGACTGCCAGCCCTGAGGTCCCTTGTCGGTCAGCACTGGCTTCCCATCCTTCCGTCCCTCTGTGCCAGGGCCCAGGCGTCTGGGCGCTGCTGGCTGACCTAGTGGCAGGGCAGTTGGGCTGCCCAGTGCCAGTGTGGCCAGCACAGAATGCCAGGGGCTAGGACATCACAGAGGGCTCCTGTGGTTGCAAGGCCACGGGGACCCCGCCCATCCAGTTGACCAGCAGCCATGACCCCCACCCTGAACTTGACCTTGAGGGCTGGTGGCCAGCCTCCAGAGCCAGAGCCCCAGGCCAAAGCAGGTGCAGGTCGGCCGGGCCAAGGGGCTATGGGCAGATTGGTGTGTGTCTGGGCATGGGGCTGGCATCTGACAGCCCAGGGCTGGGGACCAAGTTCCGCCAGGCCCCTGTCTCACCTTTTGCACTGACACACAGTCTTGCTGACTGACTGACAGTCCCCGCCCCACAGATACCCACACCAGGTCCCTGGGTGCCCTGAGCTGCCCCTGAGGATTGGTGGGTGCCTGCCTGGACACATGCCTCCGTAATGGAGGCCTCTATTAATCCCATTGCCTACTGATAGCTGCCCTCCTGCCCCTACTCCTCCTCCTACTCCTCTTCCTCCTCCTCTTCTTCCTTCTCCTCTTCCTCCTCCTCCTCCTCCTCCTCCTTCTCTGCCTCATCCTCAGCGGGACTCATTCAGTGCCCTTGGCCTAGGCAAGCCAGGGCTGGTGCTCTGGCTGCTGCAGCTTCTATCCAGTGGGTGGGTGCAGGAATCTGTTCCTGTCAATCCCTGGTTCCTGGGACCTTCCATGCCTCCAGCTCCCCCCACTCTCTACTCCAGACCCCTGCTCAAGGATGCCCCCTTGCCCCTTGCCCTCTGTCCCCCAGCTCCCCAACTAACATCTACTGTGTGCCTCCATGGACTACTTTCCTGCCACCCTGCTTCTGCGCTTCAGCCCTGGGGGCCCAGAGCCAGCCCAGCTGCCATCTCACCATCCAGCAGGGGGACCTGCCCTAACCCCCTGCCACCACACCCACACACACAGCCCTGCACACACTCACGGGCTCCCCTGCCTGCAGCCTGCTCTCAAACAGTCTCCTTCTGCCCCCTAGCCCCCTTACAGCCTCTGCCACGGCCCCCCACAGACACCTGGGCATGAGCAGCACAGACATGCAACAAGCTCCACTCGCTCCTACTCCATTTGCTCTATGGTTGGTCAAGAACCTTTTTTTCATGCTGTAGGGGAGGGAGTTGAGAAAGTCCAATATCCTGGGGAGCAAGCACTGCAAACAGTCCATCTACAATGTAACATTTGGGTCTCAGGCCGCCCAATCCCTAGTGCGCTGTGCAGACTTTTGACTGGCAAAAACACCCCATCTGAGTGTGAGATCTGGCTGGGCTAGTGGCTCTTTCTGTGGACTAGGACACAGACAGACAGAGTTTTCTGGTTCAAAACCTGTACTTCCCAGAAGATGGTCATTCGCTACGCCTAAAAAAAAAAAAAAAAAGGCTTTTTAATTATTTTTTCCCCCTGCCTGGGTAACCTGTCTGCTGCTTGTTTCTGAGTGAAAAAAGGGAAAGATCTTTTTTGGAGGGAAAAGGACCAAAATGAGGGCAGGTGGACTCCGTGGACGGTGGATGGGGACTTGCTCCTGCCCTGGCACTAGAGCCCCAGCTGCTGTTCCAGGTGCTGTCTGATACCAGAGATCTCCGTGTGTCGTGTCATGACGCTGTCTCCAGGACTGACCCTCAGGATAATGAGATTCAAAATGAGGCAGGTGATATTGCCTTCAAAATTAAATCCTGGGAGGTTTGGCGGTATGTCAGAGGGTTAAGGCCTTGTGGCACTCACTAAAAGAGGGGACAGGTGGAAGGGTCTGGGGTCTGGCGCCCAGAACCCCACCTGCAGGGGAGTCGCTTTACAGGGGGTGAAGCAGGTCTTTAGGGGCTCTATCTTTCTCTCCCACTCTGTTTTTCCCCTGCTCTCTCCTTTTCTCTCTGTCTGATGCAAGGTCAAAACAACAACAACAACCACAACAATAACCACCACAGTGACCAAGCAACAAGGGCAGCGAAAGGGGAACAAAAGGAGTGCAGGGGCTGTGGATTATTCGTGGCGCAGGCACTGAGCTGAGGCAATAACCCCTTGAGGCAATCTATCAATCAACGAATAAGTAATACAGGTTACAGAGATGTATATGTCCCTGTGTGTTTCCAGAGTTCATGTAAATGCACTTTTGTTTATTTCTTCATTTATTTATTACCTTGCCACGAGAATTTCTTTTCATTGCTAAAAAAAAGTGTCCCATCAAGGGTACCAGGTGGTGCCACACCCAGTTAAGCACTCATGTTACAATGCAGGGGGACTGGGCTTCAAGACCCTGGTCCCCACCTGCCGGGGGAAATCTTTACAAGTGGTGCAGAAGTGCTGAAGGTGACTCTCTCTGTGTCACAAACCCTCTATCCCTCCCTTCCCTCTCAATTCCTGTCTATTTATTCCAATAAATAATCAAGAAAATTGAAAGTAAAAAAAGAAAAAGGAAATATTCCACTACTTCAATGGGGCTACTCAGGACAATGCTTTCCTTGTTAAGATCCTCACAGCATACCATATGCAGAAAGGCAAAGACGCCATGTACTTTTTAACCCAGTTTTTATATTTATTTATTTATTTATTTTAATAGGTACTTAATCATTTTTGTTATTGATGAATTAATGTTTTACATTTGACATAGACTCTGGCTCTGACACCAGCGGTCTCAAGTACCCCTAGATGGTACTCTGCCTCTACAAAACCAATCCATTGACCTGTCCATGCATCCATCCATCCACCCATCAATCTATACATCCATCCATCCATCCATCCATGCATCCATCCATCCATCCATCCATCCATGCATCCATCCATCCATCCATCCACCAGTGAACCAAGCTAAGGATAAAAGGAGATCTCTCCTTGAATGGTGAAGACTAACCAGGATGCATAGGTAGGTTGCAAAGGGGCGAGTTCGGCTGAATAGGGCAGAGGGGCTGAACCAGGGAATGTGTTGGGGGGTGTAGGTGTGGGTGGGGTGAGCCGGAGACCTGTGAGTTTTGTCACTTCAGGGGCAAGGAGGGGGTGGAAGGGGTTGCGAACAGCTGTCACTGGAGAACCATCACAAGTGCTGGAGCTGTTGAGCAGGGCACCCGGAAGAGAAGACAGACAAAGGAGAGAAGCAAAGTGCAGAGGAGAGGAGAGGGGAGAGGATGGTGAGGGCAGGAGAGGACAGGAGAGGACAGGAGAGGACAGGAGTGGAGGGGACCTGAGAAACCTACCTGGACAAAGGCAGCATACAGACATCCAGCAAGGCAGGCAGGCATGCAGGCAGCTCTGGCCTGGGCTCCCTGGATCCCGGGCACACCTCCACCTGTCTTCTCTTGACTGCCAGCCCTGAGGTCCCTTGTCGGTCAGCACTGGCTTCCCATCCTTCCGTCCCTCTGTGCCAGGGCCCAGGCGTCTGGGCGCTGCTGGCTGACCTAGTGGCAGGGCAGTTGGGCTGCCCAGTGCCAGTGTGGCCAGCACAGAATGCCAGGGGCTAGGACATCACAGAGGGCTCCTGTGGTTGCAAGGCCACGGGGACCCCGCCCATCCAGTTGACCAGCAGCCATGACCCCCACCCTGAACTTGACCTTGAGGGCTGGTGGCCAGCCACCAGAGCCAGAGCCCCAGGCCAAAGCAGGTGCAGGTCGGCCGGGCCAAGGGGCTATGGGCAGATTGGTGTGTGTCTGGGCATGGGGCTGGCATCTGACAGCCCAGGGCTGGGGACCAAGGTCCGCCAGGCCCCTGTCTCACCTTTTGCACTGACACACAGTCTTGCTGACTGACTGACAGTCCCCGCCCCACAGATACCCACACCAGGTCCCTGGGTGCCCTGAGCTGCCCCTGAGGATTGGTGGGTGCCTGCCTGGACACATGCCTCCGTAATGGAGGCCTCTATTAATCCCATTGCCTACTGATAGCTGCCCTCCTGCCCCTACTCCTCCTCCTACTCCTCTTCCTCCTCCTCTTCTTCCTTCTCCTCTTCCTCCTCCTCCTCCTCCTCCTCCTCCTCCTCCTCCTCCTCCACCTCCTCCTCCTTCTCTGCCTCATCCTCAGCGGGACTCATTCAGTGCCCTTGGCCTAGGCAAGCCAGGGCTGGTGCTCTGGCTGCTGCAGCTTCTATCCAGTGGGTGGGTGCAGGAATCTGTTCCTGTCAATCCCTGGTTCCTGGGACCTTCCATGCCTCCAGCTCCCCCCACTCTCTACTCCAGACCCCTGCTCAAGGATGCCCCCTTGCCCCTTGCCCTCTGTCCCCCAGCTCCCCAACTAACATCTACTGTGTGCCTCCATGCACTACTTTCCTGCCACCCTGCTTCTGCGCTTCAGCCCTGGGGGCCCAGAGCCAGCCCAGCTGCCATCTCACCATCCAGCAGGGGGACCTGCCCTAACCCCCTGCCACCACACCCACACACACAGCCCTGCACACACTCACGGGCTCCCCTGCCTGCAGCCTGCTCTCAAACAGTCTCCTTCTGCCCCCTAGCCCCCTTACAGCCTCTGCCACGGCCCCCCACAGACACCTGGGCATGAGCAGCACAGACATGCAACAAGCTCCACTCGCTCCTACTCCATTTGCTCTATGGTTGGTCAAGAACCTTTTTTTCATGCTGTAGGGGAGGGAGTTGAGAAAGTCCAATATCCTGGGGAGCAAGCACTGCAAACAGTCCATCTACAATGTAACATTTGGGTCTCAGGCCGCCCAATCCCTAGTGCGCTGTGCAGACTTTTGACTGGCAAAAACACCCCATCTGAGTGTGAGATCTGGCTGGGCTAGTGGCTCTTTCTGTGGACTAGGACACAGACAGACAGAGTTTTCTGGTTCAAAACCTGTACTTCCCAGAAGATGGTCATTCGCTACGCCTAAAAAAAAAAAAAAAAAAAAAAAAAAAAAAAAAGGCTTTTTAATTATTTTTTTCCCCCTGCCTGGGTAACCTGTCTGCTGCTTGTTTCTGAGTGAAAAAAGGGAAAGATCTTTTTTGGAGGGAAAAGGACCAAAATGAGGGCAGGTGGACTCCGTGGACGGTGGATGGGGACTTGCTCCTGCCCTGGCACTAGAGCCCCAGCTGCTGTTCCAGGTGCTGTCTGATACCAGAGATCTCCGTGTGTCGTGTCATGACGCTGTCTCCAGGACTGACCCTCAGGATAATGAGATTCAAAATGAGGCAGGTGATATTGCCTTCAAAATTAAATCCTGGGAGGTTTGGCGGTATGTCAGAGGGTTAAGGCCTTGTGGCACTCACGAAAAGAGGGGACAGGTGGAAGGGTCTGGGGTCTGGCGCCCAGAACCCCACCTGCAGGGGAGTCGCTTTACAGGGGGTGAAGCAGGTCTTTAGGGGCTCTATCTTTCTCTCCCACTCTGTTTTTCCCCTGCTCTCTCCTTTTCTCTCTGTCTGATGCAAGGTCAAAACAACAACAACAACCACAACAATAACCACCACAGTGACCAAGCAACAAGGGCAGCGAAAGGGGAACAAAAGGAGTGCAGGGGCTGTGGATTATTCGTGGCGCAGGCACTGAGCTGAGGCAATAACCCCTTGAGGCAATCAATCAATCAACGAATAAGTAATACAGGTTACAGAGATGTATATGTCCCTGTGTGTTTCCAGAGTTCATGTAAATGCACTTTTGTTTATTTCTTCATTTATTTATTACCTTGCCACGAGAATTTCTTTTCATTGCTAAAAAAAAGTGTCCCATCAAGGGTACCAGGTGGTGCCACACCCAGTTAAGCACTCATGTTACAATGCAGGGGGACTGGGCTTCAAGACCCTGGTCCCCACCTGCCGGGGGAAATCTTTACAAGTGGTGTAGAAGTGCTGAAGGTGACTCTCTCTGTGTCACAAACCCTCTATCCCTCCCTTCCCTCTCAATTCCTGTCTATTTATTCCAATAAATAATCAAGAAAATTGAAAGTAAAAAAAGAAAAAGGAAATATTCCACTACTTCAATGGGGCTACTCAGGACAATGCTTTCCTTGTTAAGATCCTCACAGCATACCATATGCAGAAAGGCAAAGACGCCATGTACTTTTTAACCCAGTTTTTATATTTATTTATTTATTTATTTATTTTAATAGGTACTTAATCATTTTTGTTATTGATGAATTAATGTTTTACATTTGACATAGACTCTGGCTCTGACACCAGCGGTCTCAAGTACCCCTAGATGGTACTCTGCCTCTACAAAACCAATCCATTGACCTGTCCATGCATCCATCCATCCACCCATCAATCTATACATCCATCCATCCATCCATCCATGCATCCATCCATCCATCCATCCATCCATGCATCCATCCATCCATCCATCCACCAGTGAACCAAGCTAAGGATAAAAGGAGATCTCTCCTTGAATGGTGAAGACTAACCAGGATGCATAGGTAGGTTGCAAAGGGGCGAGTTCGGCTGAATAGGGCAGAGGGGCTGAAACAGGGAATGTGTTGGGGGGTGTAGGTGTGGGTGGGGTGAGCCGGAGACCTGTGAGTTTTGTCACTTCAGGGGCAAGGAGGGGGTGGAAGGGGTTGCGAACAGCTGTCACTGGAGAACCATCACAAGTGCTGGAGCTGTTGAGCAGGGCACCCGGAAGAGAAGACAGACAAAGGAGAGAAGCAAAGTGCAGAGGAGAGGAGAGGGGAGAGGATGGTGAGGGCAGGAGAGGACAGGAGAGGACAGGAGAGGACAGGAGTGGAGGGGACCTGAGAAACCTACCTGGACAAAGGCAGCATACAGACATCCAGCAAGGCAGGCAGGCATGCAGGCAGCTCTGGCCTGGGCTCCCTGGATCCCGGGCACACCTCCACCTGTCTTCTCTTGACTGCCAGCCCTGAGGTCCCTTGTCGGTCAGCACTGGCTTCCCATCCTTCCGTCCCTCTGTGCCAGGGCCCAGGCGTCTGGGCGCTGCTGGCTGACCTAGTGGCAGGGCAGTTGGGCTGCCCAGTGCCAGTGTGGCCAGCACAGAATGCCAGGGGCTAGGACATCACAGAGGGCTCCTGTGGTTGCAAGGCCACGGGGACCCCGCCCATCCAGTTGACCAGCAGCCATGACCCCCACCCTGAACTTGACCTTGAGGGCTGGTGGCCAGCCACCAGAGCCAGAGCCCCAGGCCAAAGCAGGTGCAGGTCGGCCGGGCCAAGGGGCTATGGGCAGATTGGTGTGTGTCTGGGCATGGGGCTGGCATCTGACAGCCCAGGGCTGGGGACCAAGGTCCGCCAGGCCCCTGTCTCACCTTTTGCACTGACACACAGTCTTGCTGACTGACTGACAGTCCCCGCCCCACAGATACCCACACCAGGTCCCTGGGTGCCCTGAGCTGCCCCTGAGGATTGGTGGGTGCCTGCCTGGACACATGCCTCCGTAATGGAGGCCTCTATTAATCCCATTGCCTACTGATAGCTGCCCTCCTGCCCCTACTCCTCCTCCTACTCCTCTTCCTCCTCCTCTTCTTCCTTCTCCTCTTCCTCCTCCTCCTCCTCCTCCTCCTCCTCCTCCACCTCCTCCTCCTTCTCTGCCTCATCCTCAGCGGGACTCATTCAGTGCCCTTGGCCTAGGCAAGCCAGGGCTGGTGCTCTGGCTGCTGCAGCTTCTATCCAGTGGGTGGGTGCAGGAATCTGTTCCTGTCAATCCCTGGTTCCTGGGACCTTCCATGCCTCCAGCTCCCCCCACTCTCTACTCCAGACCCCTGCTCAAGGATGCCCCCTTGCCCCTTGCCCTCTGTCCCCCAGCTCCCCAACTAACATCTACTGTGTGCCTCCATGCACTACTTTCCTGCCACCCTGCTTCTGCGCTTCAGCCCTGGGGGCCCAGAGCCAGCCCAGCTGCCATCTCACCATCCAGCAGGGGGACCTGCCCTAACCCCCTGCCACCACACCCACACACACAGCCCTGCACACACTCACGGGCTCCCCTGCCTGCAGCCTGCTCTCAAACAGTCTCCTTCTGCCCCCTAGCCCCCTTACAGCCTCTGCCACGGCCCCCCACAGACACCTGGGCATGAGCAGCACAGACATGCAACAAGCTCCACTCGCTCCTACTCCATTTGCTCTATGGTTGGTCAAGAACCTTTTTTTCATGCTGTAGGGGAGGGAGTTGAGAAAGTCCAATATCCTGGGGAGCAAGCACTGCAAACAGTCCATCTACAATGTAACATTTGGGTCTCAGGCCGCCCAATCCCTAGTGCGCTGTGCAGACTTTTGACTGGCAAAAACACCCCATCTGAGTGTGAGATCTGGCTGGGCTAGTGGCTCTTTCTGTGGACTAGGACACAGACAGACAGAGTTTTCTGGTTCAAAACCTGTACTTCCCAGAAGATGGTCATTCGCTACGCCTAAAAAAAAAAAAAAAAAAAAAAAAAAAAAAAGGCTTTTTAATTATTTTTTTCCCCCTGCCTGGGTAACCTGTCTGCTGCTTGTTTCTGAGTGAAAAAGTGGACTGAGATTCAGGAGGCTGATTAGGCAGCCAAACGTGACTGGACAGACTCATGCCCCTGTATTCTGAGGGGTGCCCCAGCTTACCCCATTGGCAGTGTTTGGATGATAGTGAGGCCTGGGATTGAATCGGGAACTCAGGAGAGGGAGACATGAGAATCCCTTTGGATATGCATTCTTGCTTAGCCAGAATGTGGGCTAGCTAGCTGACCCTGTCCATCTAAGTTCTTTGTACATAAGTTGCAGGTGAGGCTGGCTACCTTGACACCCATGCTCTGAGACTACTATAGGTGAGCTCTGAGAACACACAAACACACACAGACAGACACACACTCACACACACATTACTGTCAGGTCTGGTAGTACAGCATATGGTGAAGGCTGGGGCTGTCTGGGTTATGTGGGCATGAGAGCTGCTGCCTTACAATATCTACAAGCCAGGTTTGAACCTTTCATCAATGAACACAGTCTAGGAGGTTTTTACTTCTGGTCACTTTCCAACTCATCTATTTCTCTTCTCGCCTTCTCTGTCTCTAACTCTCACAGGCTCTTACATACTCTGTCTTCACTCATTGATATTTTATTTATATACTTATTTTACTGACAAGCCCATATATACAAAGAGATTTACCAGAGCACTGCTAAGCTCTGGCTTGTTTTGATGGTGATATCACCTAGGCTACTGGAGCCACAGCTTTGTAAGTCTCTCTGACACAAGCCATATACTGTATCCTCATATCCATGGCAGTATTTCTCAGACTTTATAATAAACATATACATCTATATATATATATATATATATATATATATATATATATATATTGTTATTTTTAGAATTGTCGACCTATGTAATTGATCTTTATCAGAATTAACACATTTATAACAGCTTCCTTTTTCACTAATAATTGGCCACATAGTTGGAACAGGATTCAATACAATTATAAATAATAGAACCTTCCAGTAGCATTTCTAATAGCATTTCTATCAGCATCCTTATTGTAATTATCATAGTACAGAACTTGCCTCCTTTCTCTAGTGTAAGCGTCAGTACATATAAGTTGTTTCTCATTCTCCTGAAATCTTAATTTGCCTGGACTCTGAAGTGTCTCAGAATTTTTGAAGCAGCCCTCTGTTTCTCAGCAAATGGTTTTCATTATCTGCTGTAATCAGGCCTTCTTGTGCTTTTTGTTTTTATTTTTCATTTTTTTTCAAATCCTCCTAGATCATCCCTATTTATTTGCATATTTATTTATTTATTTATTTAGTCCTATGTTACATGAGTGGTCATTTCTTCTGCTTGATAGATTTTTCTCTTATAATTGAAGGGAAGTTTGCACTCACAATACATTTCCTGTGGTAAATACTACACACATATGGTGAAGGCTGGGGTGGTCTGGATTCTGTGGACTTGAGACTTCTGCCTTACAATCTCTACAACCCAGTTTTGAACCTTTCATGTGTGAACACAGTGTGGGAGGTTTTTGACTTCTGGTCTCTTTCCAACTCTTCTACTTCTATTCTTGCCTTCTCTGTCTCTGACTCTCACAGGCTCTCACTCACTCTGTCGGCACTCAGTAATATTTTACTTATACAATATTTTACTGACAGGCCCAGATATACAAAGGAAATCACCAGGACACTGCTGATCTCTGGCTTGTTTTGTTGGCGATTTCACCTAGGTTTCTGGAGCCTCAGCTTTGTAGGTCTCTCTGGCACAATCCATACTCTGTCTCCTCATAGCTATGCCAGTATTCCTCAGACTTTACAATAAAGATACACATATATATGTACATATATATACATATATATATATATATATATATCAGTCATTTTTAGAATTGTTGACCTTTTTATTTGATCTTGATGCAGAATTACCACATTTATAACAGCCTCCTTATTCATAAATAATTGGACACATAGTTGGAGCAGGATTCACTACAATTATAAATTATAAGCCTTCCAGGAGCATTTCCAATAGCCTTTCTATCAGTATACTCATTGTAATTATCATAGCACAGAACTTGCCTCCATTTTCTAGTGTAAGCTTCAATACATATGCCTTTCTTTTCATTCTCGGGAATTCTTAATTTCCTGGACCCTGAAGTGTCAGGGAAGTTTTGAAGCAGCCATCTGTTTCTCAGCCGACATTTTCTATATGTCTGCTGTAATCAGGTCTTCCTGTGGTTTTTGTTTTTATTTTTTTCAAATCCTTCTGGATCATCCCCATTCATTTGCATATTTATTTATTTATTTAGTCCCATATCACATGACTGGTAATTTCTTCTGCCTGATAGATTTTCTCTTATAATTGAAGGGAACTTTTGACACACAATACATTTCCTTTTGCAGATACTACACACTACTACAACTACTACTGCACTGTTTTTGACAGTGACATCCAATGCACAATGGATTAGTATTGCATGGCTCTAAAGAATGTTCACTATTTAATCTACAATGTTTTTAACCTCACAAATATTTATTCTGTTCTTTCTTGGGGGATGAATGGTTTACCGTCAACAGTTACATGTAATAGTGGGCACGGGGGTAATTTTCCCACTTTCCCTGTATTTCTGTACATCATTTGTAACTTTCTTACTGAGTAGAAGGAAACAGTCATAAATTGAGAGAGCAGGGCCCAAGCAGGAAGATAGACAGAGAAACAGCTGCAGTTCTGATTTGACACTAGCACAGCTTTTCCCGAGCTGGGTACGTGGTGAGCAGGGGCTCAAAACGGGGTCCTGGGCTTCCACATAGTTCCCTGGCATCTCCACCAGCTGTGCCTCCAACCCATGCTTCCTTTGTTGTCCATGTAACTATAGATCTGCTCTAGGCACTTCTCACCTTCATATGCCAGAAACTTAACACTTCTCCCCTCCACCCATGAAACTTTGACCTTTTACTTGAGTGCAAAACAGCAACCCCAATCAACGTTATTTCAGGGAAAAGTGTGTGCGTCTCTGTGGGAGGGTGTGTGTGTGTGTGTGTATAAGTGTACATAGTGTGTTTCAGTTATGATTAGCACTGTTGTTTCTTTATTCCTGATGCAGATTCTTAGGAACTGGGATGTGCTATGACAAAAAAGTTTCCACTGCACAAGTGGTTTTTCAAATATGAATGGCACATTGGATATTCTGGACACTGTTGTGCATTCTCCCAGGTGGTCCTCAGATGCGTTCTTTCCTTTACTATTCCCATGCTGTGTGCAATTTTCTGTGTAGACTCAAAGAGGTGTGGCATGGAGGAGCTCAGCTGCATTCTGCTGCGTGTCCACAAGGTGGCAGCAAAGCCCATAGTTGAGTGTAGTGATTCTGTGGAATGAGGAGAACTCTGGGATTTGTGGCCCATGGACAGCAAGGTTGAAATTGACGTAGAGGACCCTAGACATCTGTTCTTTCCTGTGGGGTGGGGGTATGCCCCATTTGGCTTTGCAAGTGGAAGGGGTTTCTCTCTTTGTCTGGGATGACTCTACTGGGAGCTTGTGAATTCCTGTGCTCAGCTGCATTCTGCTGGGTGCCCACAAGAGGGCAGCAGCAGTGAGGGACTAAGGCTCCATGGGACAAGTGCCCTGAGGCACTGGGCTACAAGTGTGGAGACAGTGATCTGGGTGTGCCCCAAGAGCATGGCCAGCCTAGTTCAAGCAGGCAGTGTCCTAAGGACGGGTCCAGACAGGAGCTATGTGGGTCGTGTTGGCAGAAACAGGGCCTTCAGAGGACGGCAGACAGTCACTGGGGGCGGGTCTAAGAGACCCTGCCCTCTGAGCCTGAGGGGAGGGCCCAGTGTGTATTCATAGAGACAGCTGGCCAATTAGAGAAGAAGAACATCACCCGCAGGGGAGTGAACCAAGAGCTGGCCAATGAGAACAGAGGAGAAGTTGCGAGGGCGGGACAAAGAGAGCAGCCTTCTGAAGGAAGCCCACCAATGGGAGCTCAGAGCTGGCCTTAAAAGGCTGGGCGTGCTTCCAAGAAGTGCGAAGCAGGGTTCAGCCCAGAGCCCTGCCTTGCAGAATCTGTCAAGTGCGCATGTGTATAACTCCGTTTGTGCCTGTGCCTCTGTGGATGTGTGCGTGCATGGCTGTGAGAGTGTGTGTTTGTGTTTGTTTGTGTGTGTGTATGTGTGTGGTAGGGAGAGAGAGAGAACAACAGAGTCACTGTGGCACAGGTGAATTTGTGCAAAACACTTGGCACATTGTGATTTACCACTCAATATTGACACCATTGTAGCTCTCCTTGGCCCTTGGACACGTTTTTCTTTTCAGATGTAAAGACACTGAAGAGGGAGAGGTTTTTGCCCTGAGGCTTGCACTGGGAATTAGCAGCTGTCCTGTGTGTGTTGCCAGACTACGAAACTTGTGGTTACTGTCCATGTGGAGAGTCTCCTGGATGAGTTCCTTCTCGATCCTTTTTCGCTAGGTCCCGTTGGAGCTGCATATAGCTAATGATTTGGAGATTTTACTCCTTTGGACAATTCTTTTCCTGATGCACAGTTTCTCTCCAGGTTTTAGCAATCAATTGTCTGAATGTCATATTGCATCCATTGTAGAAAATGACTACATCAGTGTCTTTCTCTCTCTCTCTCCCTCCCCCCCTCTCTCTCTCTCTCTCTCTCTCTCTCTATATATATATATATATATATATATATATATATATATGTATGTATATATGTAACATGTAGAGGTCTGAAAATATATTTTAGCTAGAGACCTGCACAGCTCTGGATTAGAGTAGTAATGTGGATACTCCTGGCCCTTCTTAACCACAGTCATGAGAGATATCTCACATAGCCATTTGTATACCTCTTGTCACTCTACAAATCTCTCTCAGCAGTAACTACAGCTGCCAAATCATCTACTTCCCTCTTGCTCTCTTTGTCCACAGATCCTATCCCAAAACTGTAAATCAATGAAGAAATAGACATAGTTCAGTTCCCTGCACACAGGACAGGCTGAGGCTGGACCAGGGAGATGCAATACGCCAGCCTACATCTTGGGTGGAGCATCACTAAAATTACTTCCAATTTGGAGAGGCAAGGGCAGTTTCAGAGAGTGGGCTGCAGGCTTCTCAGAGTGGGATAAGACCACTTAGATGTTCTAAGTGTAACCTTTCCTCACAAACATAAAATAGCAATGCCACTTGTAAGAAGTATGCATGGGCATGGAGGGTTTGTCTTCAGTGCTCTGGCACTGATCAAACTAGGGCCAGAATTTCTGTCCTTTTCAGTCACTGTCATTCTGTCTCTCTGACTGTCTCTGCATGCCTTCATCCCTGGACCCATCGTGGAAGTCAGTGCATACATCGTGAACTCGGTCTTTCTGGTGTTGAAATTTTCCTTTCTTTGCCCTTTGGATTATTTAGTCTCCTGCATATGGCGTAGTACAGAGGGGGACTAAGGAGACAGTGTTCCTGCTGCAGGTAACAGGCATATGTCCATCTCCAGCTGCAGCTGTCCAGGCCCTCAGTGCTTGACTCCCATACTCCAGGGCCCTGTGGCTGACACTCAGCCTTAATGCAGCCCTCCTCAATTTCCAGCACTGCATCCTTGTCCTTATTCCATGAGAGCCCAGGTCAAGAGAAGTGAAACTCTATCCCCCTGGCACACACATTGTGCTTTCCCTGTATTGGGCCAAATGTAAAGGATCAGTGGTACTGATGGCCACACCAGTGTCCAAATTTTCCACACAAAACGGAAGCTTCCAGGGTTCAGAAAGAGGGTGTTTTGATGGCTGTGAAATGTCTTTTCCAAGTGCCTCATGGGGTTTCAAATCCTTTTGAAACCTGAAGTTCTTTCTTGTATCTAGGGAATATTCTTACCTCTGGCCTGAAGGCCCTCCCAACTAGGAGCACACCTATCCCGGGATCAGGAGGTCTGCCAGCCTGCTAGCTCCTGGAGGGATTCCTGAGTATGTCTTCAGGCCCCAAGTGGTAACAAGTGTTTCCAATTGCCTTTATTAGCAGCAGCCAGGCCCTCATGTGAGGTGCAGGGCTGTGATCACCACTGGAAGCTCCGAATTCAGCCAGTAGAGGCATCCATCTTTCTTTTATCCATAGCAAGTGCCTGGGGAGTTTGTGCTTCCTGCAAGCAGAGCGACTTTGTATGGGACACTCATGCATGCCTACTTCTGGGAATCTCTCTGAGTGTGATGAGTGGACACCAGGACACCATGATCGGGGATTGTGAGGCCACAACAGCAATTGCCTTAGCTGGACCGAAATGGTAGGTGTAAGGGGCCGGGTTCATCCACTATTGTTTGGTCAAACACAGTTTCCATCTATGTTGAAACACAGCTGTCTCTGTGTTCTTTCCAGGCTTATAATCTGCTGCCCTGTGCAGTTGACTGAGAGCCTGGAAGCTGAGTAGGCAGCCAAACATGACTGGACAGGCTCATGCCCCTGAATTCTAAGCTACCCATTGGCAGTGTTTGTATGATAGTGAGGCATGGGATTGAATGGGGAACTCAGGAGAGCGAGACATGAGAGTCCCTTTGAACATGCATTCTTGCTTAGCGAGAATCTGGGCTAGCTGGCTTGCCCTGACCATCTAGGTTCTCTGTTCATAAGTTGCAGGTGAGGCTGGCTACCTTGACACCCATGCTGTGAGACTACTATAGTTGAGCTCAGAGCACACACAGATACACACAGACAGACAGAGACACACACACACACACACACACACATTAATGTCGGGTATGGTAGTACAGCATATGGTGAAGGCTGGGGCTGTCTGGGTTCTGTGGGCATGAGAGCTGCTGCCTTACAATCTCTACAAGCTAGGTTTGAACCTGTCATCAATGAACACAGTGTAGGAGATTATTGAATTCTGGTCTCTTTCCAACTCATATATTTCTCTCCTCGCCTTCTCTGTCTCTAACTCTCACATGCTCTCATACACTCTGTCTTCACTCATTTATATTATACTTATATAGTTATTTTACTGACAGGCCCAGATATACAAAGAGAGTTACCAGAACACTGCTAAGCTCTGGTTTGATGTGTTGGCGATTTCTCCTAGGCTACTGGAGCCTCAGTTTGTAAGTCTTTCTGACACAAGCCATATTCTGTCTCCTCATTTCCATGCCAGTATCACTCAGAGTTTATAATAAAGATATACATACATACATATAAATATATATTTATATATATGTCATTTTTAGAATTTTTGACCTATGTATTTGACCTTAATTCAGAATTACACATTTATAACAGCCTAGTTTTTCAGAAATAATTGGCCATATAGTTGGAGCAGGATTCAATACAATTATAAATAATAGAAGCTTCTAGTAGCATTTCTAATCCTGTTTCTATCAGCATCCTTATTGTAATTATCATAGCCCAGAACTTCCCTCCTGTTTGTAGTGTAAGCTTCAATACATATGTGTTTGTTTTCTTTTTCCAGAAATCTTAATTTCCTTGGACCCTGAAGTGTTAGGGAATTTTTGAAGCAGCCCTCTGTTTCTCAGCAGATGGTTTCTATGTTTCTGCTGTAATCAGGTCTTCTTGTTGTTTTTGTTTTTATTATTTTTTATTTTTTCAAGTCCTCCTAAATCATCCCCATTTATTTTCATATTTATTTATTTAGTTAGGTATCACATGAGGGTCACTTCTGCTTGATAGATTTTCTCTTATAATTGAAGGGAACTCTTGACGCACAATGCATTTCCTGGGGCAAATACTACACACATATGGTGAAGGCTTGGGTTGTCTGGGGTCTGTGGACATTAGAGCCACTGCCTTACAATGTCTACAACCCACGTTTGAACCTGTCATGAATGAACACAGTCTAGGGGGTTTTTGACTTCTGGTCTATTTCCAACTCCTCTATTTCTTTTCTCTCCTTCTCAGTCTCTGACTCTCAAAGGCTCTCACTCACTCTGTCTGCACTCAGTAATATTTTACTTATATCCTTATTTTATAGACAGGCCCAGATATACAAAGAGAGTTGCCAGAGCACTGCTGAGCTCTGTCTTGTTTTGTTGGTGATTTTACCTAGGCTACTGCAGCCTCAGCTTTGTAAGTCTCTCTGACACAACCATATTCTGTCTCCTCATATCCATGGCAGTATCTCTCAGACTTTATAATAAAGATGTACATCCATATACATATATAAATATACATATATATCTGTCATTTTTAGAATTGTCGACCTATGGTCTTCCTGTGGTTTTTATTATTTTTTTATTTTTTCAAATCCTCCTAGATCATCCCCATATATTTGCATATTTGTTTATATATTGTTGCTGATGTGTTATTCTGATGCAGTCTCCTCCCCCAGGTTTTTCTACACCCCGCAAAATCCTAGAGTGCCCCCTTTCAACCAATCCTGGCCCTATATGTCACCCCTGGTTGTCGCCCAATAAAAAGCCCCCTCACCCCCCCTCTCTCTGGTCTCTCAGCTCTCCCTCTCTGAGGTCTGGCTCCCTGTTCTCCCCCTATGGTCAGATAGTGGGGACGGCCATTGCCTGCTGGCTCCACGTGGTCTGAATCAAACCCCCCATCCTATAATAAAGATTTGTGTACCCCTTTGCTCTGGACGTCTGCTCTCTTCTCTGCGGTGCAGCCCGACACCAGACCACCACAACAACATCTGGTGCCCATCGTGTTCCGTACCCACACCATGCCCGGCCTGAGGTCTCTGAAACTTCCCAGACACAGGTAAGTGGCACCCGCCCACTTCTGTGGCCCTGTGTTTCCCGCCACCATGGGAAATTTCTCATTTTATCAGGAGGTGTTCCAGTCATTATCTCTTGACCCGGGACAGATTTGCACTGTCATTAATGGTTTAATTTTCGATACCCCTTGCATTTTTTTAACTGTGGTCGCCACTTTCAAGATACGTAAAACGTGGTATGCCATAAAGATAAGTGACCTTGAGGCTGAGGTACAAGAGTTAAATCACATGTGCTTAAGACTTAGACTTCCTAAACAATCAGCGGCTAAACCCAAGAATTCCATTCCCACAGACACGCACACCTGTTCGGATGCTCCTCCTCTAACCCCGCCCCCTTCCGCCCCGGTTTCAGCTCTGCCTGAGGTTTCTGCGTCCCTGAACCCGCCCCCGGCCCCTGCCTCCCCGGTTTCAGCTCCGCCTGCAGCTTCCGTTTTCCTGACCCCGCCCCCAGCTCCTGCTGCTGCAGTTTCATCTCCACCTGAGGTTTCTGCGACCCTGAACCCCCCTGCCCCTGCCGCCCCAGTTTCAGCTCCGCCTGCAGCTTCCGCGTTCCTGACCCTACCCCTATCCCCTGCTGCCCTGGTTTCAGCTCTGCCTGAGGCTTCCTCGTCCCTGACCCCGCCCCCTGCTGATACGTCACCATTAAGGGACCTAGTGGCTGAGATAAGAGAGCTAAAGGATATTTTTTCAGTATTTAAGGATTTTAAACCATGTGCAGTCCACCCCGGGAGCTCAGTCCCCGTAGATATTCGTTTAGTCTCCTCTGCAGTCACTACAGCAGTTTCTATGGCACTTTCCACTTCGGTAGCTCCCTCTACCGTGCCATCAGACCAAATTCACACATTCCAGGTAAACTTGGCCCCTTCTAAACAAAACCCTCAGCCATGGCAGCCATATTCCTCTAAAATCTTTAGAACACTCAGAAAAGCAGTCAGGGAGGACGGAATGCAATCTCCATGGACCAAGTCCGTCTTGAGGAGTTTTTACCAGCATTTAAATACACCACAAGACAGGAAATATCTGGCTCGTGCTGCACTCCCAGACCCACTCTATCTTCAGTGGCAGGCATGCTTCCAGGATGAGTGCTCTAAGGCAATCGCAGGAAAATAGTAACAAACAGGTAGAATAGAATTCTGATGCTTTGTTTGGAGCAGGAGCTTATGAATCTGGAGCTCAGCAGGCAGAAGCCAGGTTTCCAACCAGTTATTTTGAACAGGTAAGCATCTGTGCAACACAAGCATGGGAAAGGGTTTCCACACCCAATGTAGATCCGTCAGCACCCATTAACTCTTTTCACCAAGGCTCTGATGAATCATTGGCGAGCTTCATCTCAAGGGTGAAGAGAAGCTTAGAGAGAACGGTTTATAATCCTGACGTCCGCACACTACTCCTACGCTCCATTGTCTGGGAAGGCATGGGGTATGGCCAATAGTCCTACAATTTTTCAGGAGGCTGTTAAATCTGCCCTTGTCCCATATATTCATAAGGGCCTTAATCTTTTTCATTATACAGATGATATTTTAATATGGGGAAAATCAGATACAGATCTCTATGCCTTACGTGATTTTCTCATTCCTGCATTAAA